>NC_081550.1:21652214-21704271 GCF_901000735.1 Corylus avellana | reverse complement strand
CTCCCGGAATTGTCCGAATTCCGGCTAGGGCTCTCGACGCCGTTAACGTCCCCGAAGTGATCCCCGTCGAACGGACTGAAGATCACGTCGGCATAAGCCGGCGGCTCGATGTAGGAGCTCTCCCTCTGACCGCTAGGGTTTCGGATATCCCGGTACGGAGGGGGAGAGAGCAGGGGATCGGATTCGGCGGGGGTCACGAGGATCGACGGCGAGAGAGGGTGATGCGTTTCGGAGATCGCCGACGACGACATGGCGCTTCGGTAATTCGAGTACGACGATTTGGTGTCGTTTAACGGGTCGTCGATCACGAGATTTTCCATTTCTTCCTTGGACGCGTAGAGACGCCCCTCTTCGAATCCCTCGGTCTCCGAGCCCATCATTTTAAGCAAATAAACAAACAAAACCAAAAAACTGAAGCGCTCACGGTGTTTGATTTATTTTGGTTGAAGACATTAGATTGGGAGTAGGGCGAACTGAAGAGCCATGTGGGGTGGTGGAGGCTAACGTGCGCCGGGGGTGAGAGAGAGGTGCGCACCAGAGGCTAGCTTGGGAGACAGACGATGAAGAAAGCGCCGCACGTGGGTTTGGATGCAGATTAGTGAGAGACAGGAAGAGCTGAAACAGATGAACGATGGGTGGGGTTTGGAGTTGGCGTTGGACCCTGGGATTTTTATTTTAGCGGCTCTTGTAACTGTGAGTCTTCGTGGCCTTTGTTAGTTGGATAAATTGAGGTAGTTTGTTTATTTAAAGACTGTTTAATCCTTTTGTTTTCTCTTGTGGCACGTTTCCCGCACGTTCATCTTTTGTGCAAGTTTGGTTTATCATTTCCAATTGACGTCAAAAAAAAAAAAAATTCCAACTGACGTGTCGATTTTTTTTCCTTATCAGAAGTAAATTGTTTCGCCGAGTTCCAAATAACTTTTTAGGTAAAAAAAAGTGGTTGAAAACTATACGAAGTAAACGAAAAATATAATTAGGCCTCTGACGTGTCTTTCGTGTAAGCATCGATAATATTATGACATATATATTTACAATAAAAAATAAAAACACACACATATATATATATATATGGGCAGGAAGAACACGGGCGTGCATGATTAGTATCACCAGCGTGCATGACTGTTCATGCACGCCAAGCTTTTTTTTTTTTTTCAAATAATTATAATAATAAATATTTTATTATTATAAAATATCAAATCACCCTAGCGTGTATCACGCCGGGCATGATGTTTAACATCACCCTATCTATATATATATATTTACACGAAAAAAACACAACAACAAATATATAGTATAAATTATAAAAAAATAATAATAAAATTATAAAAAAATATGTGAAGGTTGGTGTGCTTTCCTTCTTATTGAAAGGGCAAAGTTTGTTATTGAAAGGACAGAATTTTATTTCAATACTCGAACAGTATATTTTATCTAATTTATCAAACTTATATGTATGTTTTAGAGTATGTAATTCTCACTATCACTTGCATTTATAATAAAAAGCATGTAAAATTTACATGTATTTATTAAAAATGCATTTTAATTATTAGTTTAATAGACTTCCTTCAACGCAAGAGAAAAACTTTATTCTTAAGAAATCATTTTATCGTATAGAATAAAATAGAGAAAAATGTTAAAAAACCTTTCAAACTAACCAGAGGCCGAACTAGACATTTAAGGGTGGAGGACAAAATTTTAAGAAGTAACAATTTAGGGGTAAAAATTTAATTTTGGAAGGACATTTCATACAAATATTTTAAATTTTAGGTGTAAAATTTAAAATTTTAAGGGTAATTTTAAAATTTTAGGGGACTAACAAGGACCTACACAATTCCGCCCCTGCAGAACTAGTATTAGTTATCTTGGGGACGACATGGATGTGAGTGATGATAATAATGAGGAGGTGAACTTTTGAGCCATTTGACCAACAAGAGTAGTTTAGCTTTATGAGATTGCTTATTATCAACACAACTCATTTGTTTATGTTCTTAGGGGGAAAAAAAAGGG
The DNA here is from genome assembly GCF_901000735.1 of Corylus avellana. Taxonomy (NCBI): domain Eukaryota; kingdom Viridiplantae; phylum Streptophyta; class Magnoliopsida; order Fagales; family Betulaceae; genus Corylus; species Corylus avellana. Next base: position 21,702,267 of record NC_081550.1, on the reverse strand, counting down.
AAAAAAGAAGAAGAAAGAATTAAGTTGGATGATTTTCAATGACCGAAAAAAATAAAAAATAAAAAAATTGTTGGCAGGCAACAACACATGTTATAGTCTTTAGAAGAAGAAAAAAAAGGTAAGGAATTAAATTAGATACAGTCTTATTACAAATTAATTTACCAAACTCCGAAAAATGTTCCATCTCAACCAAAACATAATAAAGGAATTCAAATGTGAATCAACCATCAAATAAGGATAAAGCTACTCCACATATAGATGACGATCATATCATTTACATTCAAAATGTAAATGTTTAAATTCAAGTTTGTAGTGTTATTTCTTTATAAACAAAACATTTGTTTTATGTACAACTCCTACCTCACATGTGTTGAAGGTAGGGAAGTCAAGTTACAACGCTCATTATATTTTGTTATTCTTTAGACTATAACTTGAGAAATAAAATTAATTCCTTAAATTTGAAGAAGTAAATTTTAAAATTTAAGATATAAAATATAAAATATTGAATGCCTATTGCCTAACCTATCATTCATTTAAAATTCTCTCTCATAACCCTTTTTTTAACATTAATTGAAAGACGTATCAATTTCAAATAAATTGGATAAATATCTAGATGAAAAAAAAAGTTTGGGGGGACGAATGTTAAATGTTAATCCGCCCCTGAAATTAACCGTTGTTGGCGATATAGCTCCACAATGTTCAGAAGGTACTAAAGTAGCCCATCAAATTATTAAAATATGTTAAAAATGCCAATTTTTTTTTTATTCCTATAATACTCATATTCTTTTAAAAATTAAATTAAAAAAATAACAAACTAAACTATTTTTTAAACAAAAAAGGAAAGAAAAAAAAAAACCCCAGCAAATAAATGCAAAATATATATTTTTTGGAATAAATAAAAAACTAGTCACTGTAATTGGTTTAAATTACAAATCGGGCATGCAGTAGGGGTGTGTATAGGGGGAATCGGTGATGGTAGGAGGATTTCCGACTACCATCCCGATGTTGTTGGTGAAGTCGGTAATTTCACCAACTTCATCCCGAACAACTTATGTTTTGTCCATTACCGTAATCGGTGAATCGGTGACAATCAGGAATAAGTTAAAAGAGAGAGATCTAAATGCTTTGTTACCAATGAGAAAAAAACAGCTTTGTTGTGGGCTTTTTTATATTTTTTCCAATAAAATATAAAATGTTGGGTTTTTTTCATCACTATGTTCACCTTGGCCCATTTGACAATAATTCACAAAGTGATTATAAATGGGCCAACAAATCTATTTAATAAGCCCTTAATTATCATGGAAGGAAATTGAAAATCTCTTTTTCTTTTTTTTTTTGGGCAAAATAAATTAAGTACATACACTTTAAAATATTTTAGGCTGCTCATAAGCTAGTTAAGAGAGCTTTGCGTCATGTAGAAGAACAAGTTTTGTTGGGAGAAAATGCAGTTTACCCCCCTGAAGTTTCAGGGGTTTTTTAATTTTAACCCAAAAGTTCAAAAATTGGCAATCTACTCCCCTGAAGTTTCAAAAATTGACAATTTAAACCTTCTGTTTAATTTTTCCGTTAAATTGGACGGAAATTTTTTAAAAAAAGACTGAGGGTAGTTATGTAATTTCACAGATTTCCGTCCATTTAGACGAAAAAATTAAACGAAGGGTTTAAATTGCCAATTTTTTAAACTTCAAGGGGGTAGATTGCCAATTTTTAAACTTTGAGGTTAAAATTGAAAAACCCCTGAAACTTCAGGGGGGTAAACTGCATTTTCCCCGTTTTGTTGACTTCAAGAATAATTTCAAACATAGAAACTCTAAATGGAATTGACAAAAGACACATTACTTAAATCACTTCTCTTGAAAAGTGTTAATGTAAATATTGTATTAGTAATTACATAAAACATGTAACATCATATATTGTAATTTAAACCAGGACATTCTTTATATCTGTATATTTTTTTTTTTTTTTTTTTTGACATGTTCACACAAGGGAAGGGGGAGGGGGGATTCAAACTAGTGACCTCTGCTTCTTTAGGCGTGATTCAGAGCCGATTGAACTAACTCTCGGAGACCTTATATTCACATTGTTAAATAGATTTAGATAGATTTTTCTTGCATATTACTACTAATGGACATAAATTTATTTTAAAAGAGATTAAAGGAATTTTATTATATTAAAAAAGCATGTGAAAATTAAAATAGTAAATTTTATAGATTAAATCAAAGGAAATTTTTAAGATCCAATTTTCAAACACAGTTTAGCAATTTAAAACAAGGCAATTGAGGTTGGGAGAGATTAGAGAGAGGTGTACCAAAACCAAATGACAAACTGAGGATCTGGTTATTTCGGGTCAGGTGTGGGATCGCTTTCAGATAGTGGCTCCACTATAACTGCTTCCAAACACACAGGTTTTATTTTTTGGTTGTTGTGTTCAATGTGCTGTGTTGTTAAACTCAGATTAGGTTTTTCCCAAACGCTTCCATAGCTTTTCTGTTCTGTTTCTTACATTCATCGTCACAGAAGAGCCACCGAGTGTCACAGAAAGCCCGAGAGACAGAGAGACTATTTTCTTGATCTCGAACCCTAACGAAACCCGATACGGACCTCTAATGGCGTCCAAGTTCGGCTTGGCCGGAGGGATACCGGAGCGGCGGGTCCGACCAGTTTGGGACGCCATCGACTCGCGGCAGTTCAAGAACGCTCTTAAGCTCTCCACCGCACTCCTCGCCAAATTCCCCAACTCACCCTACGCTCTGGTAAGATCATTTCCGTTACGCTTTTTCAGTTTTTTGGAAGACATTCGGGCCATTTTGAAGCATTTTTTAGCATTTGTGAGCATTTTCCTTTCTTGCATTTTCTCAACGACCAAACGGAGCCTTATGGAGTATAAAAAGCTACTACTGTATCTTAGGGTGTACACGTGTTTATGCAAGTTGCAATGCTACAAATTTTGTATTCAGAATTCGTTGGAGTCGATTAGCAATGTGGATTATCGCGTGCTCTCAGAAGAAATTTTGCTCTCAATGCCTTTCGGTGGCTTTATTATTGTTTGAATTTATTTTCACCGGCTTGATGACCGGTGCTCTTCATTTCGTTTATATTTCATTTATGATGTTCTTGCTCTTTTGATTAAGATCAAGTCTGTATTTTAATATAAAAAATTAAAAATAAAAGACGCCGTCCTTTTCGATAAATAAAATTCTCGAGTATTGAAAACTAGCTATGTTGCATACTCCAGGTAATTGTATTGAAGTACAAGAGTTGGTTGAAGATCATGCGTGCTGGACTTTAAAAAAATAACTAGCCAAAAAGAGTTAAAAAGAGGGTTAGAAGTTAGAAATTGAAAGATTATGCTTATCTTAATGAATAATTCCATTAATCGCCCCTCCATCCCCCCAAAGTCTATGTGGCATGGTCCCCCAACCAAAAACTAATCTCCATACACCAAGGGGGACCACGCCACATAGGCTTTGGGAGATTGGGGGGGTGTGATGTATAGTATTACTCTATCTTAATTAGTTGACATCAAGTAGTTAAAATCTTTTTGGCATTCAGTGGTTCTGTGGACCGTGGCATTAACATACTAAAACAGTATCTTTTTTTTTTTTTTTTTTTTGTGTGAGTGTTCTAGTGGAAAGGCCAATAATGCAGAGAGCTAACTCTGAACTATGCCATTAGTCTATATAGAGAGTTTTATTGGTAACTATTATTGTAAAGTACTTTTTTTTTTATAAAAAAAATCACAATTTTTAAGCTTCATTTGTAACAATCTTATTTTCCTTCACATATTTTGTAGGCGCTCAAAGCTCTCATTTTGGAGAGAATGGGGAAACCGGATGAAGCGCTATCTGTTTGCTTAAGTGCCAAAGAGCTGTTATATAAGAACGACTCCATTCTGATGGATGATCTCACTCTCAGCACACTGCAGATTGCTTTCCAACGACTTGATCACTGTCAGTATTTGTTTTGATGCTTTGAAGTAACCTGTTTAATTATAGGAATATCATTGTCAGAGTTACCTCATAATTCTGTGTGTAATCAGTGGACTTGGCTACAAGCTGTTATGAATATGCTTGTGGGAAATTTCCAACCAATTTGGAACTGATGATGGGGCTTTTCAACTGCTACGTTCGCGAATACTCTTTTGTAAAGCAGCAACAGGTTGATTTTTTTTTTTTTTTAAATTTTTTAAATTTTTTATTTTATTTTATAGATATGAATTATCTATTGTTATGTAGTAGTATTTGTTTACGCATTGTTGTGGGACAATTAGTTTGAAACTTGACTTACTCTGGTCATATCTTCTGGCAGACAGCTATCAAAATGTATAAGCTTGTAGGTGAAGAAAGGTTTTTGCTCTGGGCAGTTTGTAGCATTCAATTACAGGTTTTGCCAGCTTTCTCTGTTGTTTGTTGTCCTGTTAATGTTATGTTTTCATGTTATGCTAGCAACCACTTCAAAGGCGGGTCATTGGTATTGGAACCATATAATATCAAATATTGCCATTTTTTATTTTTTCAAAAAAAAAAAAATGCAGACATGTCAAATATATATATTAAAAAAAAAAATCTGGGAAGTGCAAGATTGATCTAACTTATTTCATATCATTTATTTATTCAAGTCGTCTTTGTAAACAAGATCTTGTTTCCAGTTTACTGATTCTTTGGGGTCTGAACTTCTGGTAGGTGTTTTGTGGTAACGGGGGAGAGAAGTTATTGCTCTTAGCCGAAGGTTTACTCAAGAAGCATGTTGCCTCCCATAGCTTGCATGAGCCTGAAGGTGATCTTTTCCTTTTTTAATCATCTTGGCGAACAATTAATAGATCTGTTGAGCTAAGAATGGTTGATTTCCTTACTAAATGTTTGGAATCTATTGCAGCTCTTATTGTTTACCTTTCCGTACTGGAGCAGCAAGCTAAGTATGGTGATGCTTTAGAAATTCTTTCTGGGAAATTAGGATCACTATTAATGATTGAAGTTGATAGGCTACGCATACAGGTACTTTCTTAAGTTTTCATTTCTTAGTGGCTAGCTTTAGTGATAGTATATCGTGTATATCTATGCAATCAAATGTTTACATGTAAATACCTATGTTTTTGCTTCTACCTGTGTTCTTTTTGTTTTTGATTTTCTTGTCTGGGGCATGAGTGTGAGAAGCAGAACTTTGTTGAGAGAATAGGGAAACTGCATGTGAGCATGGATTGTCAAGGTGTCCTCTAAGGAAGAGTAAAATGAGAAGAACATTACAAAACCGAACAATACTTAAAAAATCTAGAACAGAAGCTCTTCAAGGGTAGATGTGCCCTTCTAGATGCTAGATGTACTATGATTAGTCATATAATGCAAGATGTCATCCTTATGGATGACATTCATTGATCTGCATAACACCCAAACTTTCTGTCTTTTATGGCCTTAGCAATAAATGGAGGTTTGTTGTTGTTTGCCTTGTTACTTAAGAATAGGACACATGCTACTGAATTGGTGTATTTTCTATTCTTGACTATTGAATTGATGCTTTGTTATTTTGCTATGGTCAAATGAGATTTATTTAGAATTCAAGTTTGTAAATCCAAATGACCGTTCAATCGGCTGGGGACCATGCCTCATGAAGTGGAGGTCACTAGTTCGAATATCTCATCTTGCCTTTCTTGGGGTCAAAAAATTACTTATAAAAAAATTTGGAGTCTGTTTTCTTAAGGAGTTCTTTATTGTGATGAAAATCTCTTGGAAAGAGGACATAACACATAATTTCTATTTTCATAAGTAAACACAATTTATTAAAAAGCGCAAAAGACGCAACCTAAGTACACATGAACTATGAAGTATACAAGGAAAACACCTAGCTAGTAGGAAGGAAAAAAAAAAAAAAAAAAAAAAAGATCAAGGAAAAACATGGAAGTTAGAAATATTTAAGTTAAAGGCAACAAGTAAAAAATTTAACAACTTTAGTGATAAATGAATTTTTCCAATCTTGATATGTTTTGAGAATATAAATATATATGGCTTTATATAGAACACCAAACGTGTCAAAAATTGGAAATTGGTTAAGCAACTTTAGTTCGTAATTGTGCAAGGTTATTGTAAAACCTAGGTTCCACTTTGCGGAGATGAGTAACTCACATAGAGTGGGTGGTTTATAAAGACACTCATGGGTATTAAGTCTCACATTGCTTACTTATTAGGTGAAATTAGGCTTTGTAAGTGATTCTAAAAAAGCTCCAAATTAATTAGTCTTTTTGGGAGGAGTAGCGCAGATGAGGCTAACGCATTTTCTAGTCGTTACAAATGATATCAGAGCTACCTAGTAATGTCATGTAGTATTGGAGCACTGCATGACGTGTCTCTAACGAGGACATTACTTTGGGATGATGAGTAGCTCACATAGAGTGGGTGGTTTATTATGAGTGTTAAGTATTACATTGCTTACTTATTAGGTAAAACTCGACTTTATAAGTGATTTTAGTAAAGCTTTAAATTACCTAGTCATTTTGGGATGATAGCGCAGCTGTGGCTAGCGCTTTCCCTGCATCGTTACAAATGATATCAGAGCCACCTAGTAATGCCATGCGATATTGGAGCATTGCATAACGTGATTCTAACGAGAACATCAAGGGTGTAAGGGGAGATTGTAACACTCCGGTCTTATATTAGGAAGATGAGTAGCCACATAAAGTGAGCTGTTTATAAAGATACTCATGGATGCTAAGTTTCACATTGCTTACTAAGTTTCACATTGTTTATAAAGACACTTAGGGGATTAAGGGGGGGATTGTAATACTCTAGTCTTATATTGGGAAGATGAGTAGCCACATAAAGTGATTGTTTATAAAGACACTCATGGGTACTAAGTTTCACTTTGCTTACTATGTGAAACTGGCTTTATAAATGAATTTAAGGGAGCTCCCAATTGACTAGTCATTTTGGAGTAATAGCGTAAATGTGGCTAGCGCTTTTCTTGGGTCATTATAGTTGTAATAAACTTTCTTAATTAGGTCACTATTGTTTGTTGATGAGCTGATATATTACTTTGTTGCCTGGTTATGATTACCTTCAACACTAGCAAATTTTGCAGAAAGAGTTACTTTATTCTTGTTACACTGTTGGCTATGCCTTTAGTTTCTCAATTTTTGGGAAACTACGAGATACAAAGGTCGTGCAGCCTAGGACTAAGGGCAAGAGAGAACTGTTAAATTTAGAAAGTTCCATTAACTACGATATTGCTAGCGAGCCTTCTCGGAGAAGGAAGGGCAAGACTATTGTGTTATAGCTCCGTGTGGGTTTTAAGGGCTGTAGGGTGATTCTGTGGGGATTTTTGTGGGCTAGCTTGGCTTCTTTGGGTGTTTGTTTTTGTGGGATTTTGGGTGGGTTTCTTGGGTTTCTTTTGTGGGTGAGCTTTGGCTTCGCTTATATACTTCCTGTATATTTAGGGCTCCTTTTTTCTTTAATAAAACTTATTATTACTTATATAAAAAAAAATTGGCTTTATTCCATGATGCTTCTTTCTGCCCTGGCATTAATTCCATTACATGAAATATGTTTCATATAATTTCATTAGTTTATGGAAACTTTTTCATTGTTCAAAGTTGCAAGGCTAATCATTGTGTGTCTGGGCTTGCATGAATGGGGAAACTCAGTACTTTTTGCTGTCCTTATCAACTTGTGCACTTTGACTTTAAGTTGACAGGGGAGGCTTCTTGCAAGGGCAGGTGACTATACTGCTGCTGCCAGTATATTTCAGAAAATCCTAGAATTAAGGTATGCTTGTTGAAACTTACATGATCCAAAAATTATATTTTTAGCTGTTCAATGGGTATTAGATGAAAGGGTCGTCATAGGAGCATGTATTTAGTGGCATAAATAGGGGTTAAAATTATGATTTAGTTTTATGAGGCTAGAAATAAATATCACCAAGAGCTCTCTGTATGGCTTGTTGGGATCTGTTTTTTAAGAAATGATAATATTAAATGATAGATATGTAGGAATCATATATTTTTATTTCAAATTTGCAAATTAAATATTTGAAAACGTAGTTGTAGTCTTTTAATCCGACTTAGATGAGGACTCCCTGCAGCTATCTTGTGGGACAAACATGAGGGATATATGAATTATGATTGTACTTGAGCCTAATCTACAAGCTCACGATCTGCCCTTGAATTGTGGCCTATGATATGATGCATTACGGTTGACTGCTGACAATTGGGTCTTTTTTGTCCTCAATCTTTTATAGATTGACGGGATCTCAATGTACTCGAGGTCTCTCCTTTTTCTATTAAAATATTCTTATAAATTACTGGCGTCAAATTGTTTTTAACTGTGCAAGTCATGTGCTAGTTACATCTCCATTTTCCTTTTTAGTCCTTGCTTTTATGCTTGTAGGTATTTCTTTTGTTTGTTACTGTCAGCCTAGCATCCACAATAGTCTGTTTTTTTTTTTTTTGTTTCCTTTTTCACGGCATTACCAAATTGAGTTGAGACCTCTAGTGCATCTAGTGCTAACGTCATTCTTCAAACTTCAAATAATTTTTAACTTTCTATATCCAGGAACATGGATTGTAATTCCATTTCTCCTCTTCTTAGGCGCTCTCTTGTATACTTCCCGTGTATATGGGTTGCACCCCTCTGCGCTTTTGATATATATTTTTACTTATCAAAAAAAAATTGTAATTCTATATGCTGTTTCTAATACATTGTATATTTGCTATTAGCTTTTGCAACCCTTGATGTTGTTTCTTTCCTGTGGCAGCCCTGATGATTGGGAGTGTTTCCTACATTATCTAGGCTGTTTGCTGGAGGATGATAGCAGCTGGGTTAATGGGGTCCTTAATGATCCAATTGCTCCACCAAAATTTTTGGACTGCAAGCTTTCACACTTACCAGATGAAATGGTGCGTGTTTACTCTTAAATTCTGATTGCTATTTCTGTATATGTTAGGTCATTTTTGCATATTCGAGTAGCATTTGCTGTAATCTTTTGTGCAGAATTTGATTTTCCCAAATTGGCATGCAGTTTGACTCTCGTATATCAGATGCATCAGCTTTTATGCAAAAATTACAAGCAGACACCAGTGACAATACTATAAGGTGTCCATACTTGGCAAACCTTGAAGTTGAAAGGAGGAAGCACCTGTATGGAAAGGGGGATGATGACAAACTAATGGAGGCTCTGATGCAATATTTTTTCAGGTATATATTGCAACCTTAGTCTCTTCTCTGCAAAATTTCTATTTTGATTATTGGATATGACTTATTTCTTTATATATCATGTGTAATTGTGAAGCCAAAACGAGTTGAGTTATACCATATTGTGGTTTGTTTATGACATCTCTAGCTGGTTACAGGTTCCTTTAATAAATGCATGTTTCTTTTTGGCTGTAATAGTTTATTTTTTATTTATTTAATTTATTCATCTCCCTCCTGCTGTTGATCACAGTTGCTAGGATGATCAAGATGATCCATTTGGATGGGTTAAATTGTTGCGGCTACGTTATAAATTCTAGGAAGTTCCAAGTCAATTTGTTTACAACTATTTGCTTGTTAAACGCAGGTTTGGTCACTTGGCCTGCTTCACTACTGATGTTGAGGTGTTCGTTGAGATCTTGACTCCTGATAAGAAGACTGAGTTTTTGGAGAAGTTAATGAAAAGCTCCGAGTCCCCTTCACCAGTGCCAGCTAAAGCGCTTGGGCAGTCAATTACCCTTTTAAAAGTTCAACAACTGATTAGCAAGATGTACAAGCTCTCTGAGAGTGGTAGGTCTCTTGCCTTTAAATCTTAAAATTCTGAAATTTCATTTTCTTGGGTAATACCCACGTACACCCTATTTGTCTTTTTTCCCCTCTCTTTTTTCTTGTGGGGGGTGGATGGTTTTAGTGCCAGCGAAAATTTAACTATGATCGAACCACTTAATCTTCATGACCTAAAGATTGTCAATTCTTGTGGCTGGTGTAGACCCTGTAACGTTGCCATCACTTTATCATAGTCAATGTTCTGACTCTTCTGATTCTTCTGTTGATATTTTCACTTCCTCTAGGAGGTTCACATAACTGTGAAAAATGTTGCAAGCAAGAAGCAAGGAGTAACATATAAAAACGGAAGATAACTTTCTCAAATTTGCAAATATAAATGTAACATTAATGCCTGGGCAACAACCTTTTATGTTTATATTTACCCATAAAAAAAGTTTTCTATATCTAGCTCATTGCTTCTTGTTTGTAACTTTCTTTATTATGTGAACTCCACTATTGATTTTTCCACTTAACCTGGAGCTGTTCCTCCTCAGAACTTGAGGGCTCTGCTTGTCAGATGGTGGAGACGTATTGTAAAAACCTTCCACTTTCAAAGGACTTGGATCCACAAGAGAGCATGTATGGAGAAGAATTACTATCTATGGTGTGCAATGTGTTGGTTCAGGTACCTTATGTTACTTCTAGAAAGTCATCCTTGTGCTGTACGCAAAAATTTATACTAGAGCTGTTTTTTAATAACAGATGTGCACCTCTGTTAGCTTGTATTCTTATATTTCATGCATGGCATTGTTTTTCTGTTATGTTTTATTTAACTCGGTTTATTAAGATTCCCAATATGCAAGTGCCATTTCTTTTCCTTCTGTGGTTGATGCTCATACTGACAGGTATTTTTGTGGTTTAGTTATTCTGGCGTACTAGGCATATTGGCTATTTTGTAGAGGCAATTATGGTTTTGGAGTTTGGCTTGACCATCCGAAGGTCAGGAATTGTTTTAAGTTCTTGATTACCATTGGCATCATTTATTGCGTTGTTAATTTAAACTTGATGTAACATTGACCATCGCGTCGAAATACTAAATTTCTTTATAACATAGATTTTTTTTATGAGGCACACCATCTTTGCATTATTTATTGGTACACCGTCACTTTCAGTATGAAAGCTATTTATTCTGTATTGTGTAGAGGAATTCTCTATGACAAAGATAACATTTGTGTCTCTTCACATGTGACAGATATGTATCGCAGTACAAGATCTTATTGTTGCATTTGTATTCGCACATGGGTGCCCTTTCATTAGCGTATGAACGGTAAAGTTGTTTAATTGATGCAAATTTACATGTTAATTGATGAAAGTGCATTATTTTCCATCAAATGATGCCCACTTAAATGCTGGTTTAGTGGCCATATGGTTGGGCTTGCTGTTTATGAGCATTTGGCACTCTTATGCAGTGTCTTTTATCTCTTCTTCAAGTATAATAGCAGTTTTTACCTTGTTTAGGTATAAATCTCTGGATGTGAAGAATATCTTGATGGAAACTGTTTCACATCACATTTTACCCCAGATGTTGGTGTCTCCCCTTTGGGTAGATCTAAATAATCTGCTAAAAGATTATCTCAAGTTTATGGATGACCACTTCAGAGAATCTGCAGATCTTACATTTTTGGCGTATCGCCACAGAAATTACTCAAAAGTATGAACATATTTCCCAGTATGCATATTTTCATTTATTCTGATGTGCTTTTTACCACAAATGACTTGCATTACATGGTTCTAAGATTTATTGGGAATTATATGTTTATTTATTTTCATTTTATATTTTTTATAATTAAGACAAAAGCTCTGATATCAAAATTGATGTGGAACAAAAGATGTGATACTAAATCGGTTGGAGGAGAATCTGGACAGCAATTTGTTTTAGGGTTTAGGACTACGAGTAGATTTTGGTGGGAGTTGAATGAAAAATATTACGGAATATCAAGTTTGTAATAGTTGCGCGTTAGAGCAAGCAATGAATGAATTGCGGTAGCACGAAAGCTGTTGTGTATAACAAAAGGGTAAAATTTGGAGATGAAATAAAGAGGAAAACTTAGGGTTTGAATGGTTGTTTCTGGGCTGTGAACAATAACCCGGGAATAGTATTTGGACTTTTTTTGGGTGGTTTGAGAGTTATTTGATGGATGGGCGGTTTGGTGTTCTTTAGGATTGGATTTTAGGAAAATAATATATGGAAAAGTAGATCAAATTTAGGTTGGAATTTGAACAAAATTGCTGGAAACTGAAAAGAAATGCTGATCGTATATGTATACAATCTGAATCTTGAGGCCACTGGTCTCAGTTGCATCATCTCTCTCTGTGTTGGCACTTATCTTGGTAATTTCTGACACACTAAGGATTTATGCTTTGTTTAAATTTTGCTTGTTGCATTAGCATGTTATTTCCATTTTGTTGGCAAAAGGCATTTTATGATTGTGCCCATATAAAATGAAATTATTTACACTGTATTATATCATATTTCAGGTGATTGAATTTGTTCAGTTTAAAGAACGATTGCAACACTCTAATCAATATTTAATGGCAAGGGTTGAAGCACCCATTCTACAGCTGAAGCAGAATGCGGATAACATTGAAGAAGAAGAGGTATTTTTTTAAAAAAAAATTGCCACTTTAGCATGTAATTGCCTACACTGTTAATGCATTTGGTGATGTGTGATATCATTTATGTACATGTTCTTCAGTGTGTTCTTGAAAGCTTGAAATATGGGATCCACTTCATTGAGCTCTCTAATGAGATTGGATCTAAATCTTTGACCTTCAACGAAGACTTGCCGTCACGTCCTTGGTGGACACCAACTTCAGAAAAGAATTATCTTTTAGGTCAGTATTGCTTCCTGTAGTAGTTGAAGTGAAATTCTTAGGCATAAGAAAGTTTTGGCCGTCAGATCTCTATCCCGTTTTGCATTCATTGATATTTTTTGAACTAAATTGATAGCTGTTGTTATCAGGTCCATTTGAAGGAATCTCTTATTATCCTAGAGAAGATATGGTATGGAATTTCTGTTCTTTATGACTGTAGTTTACATATAATTTTTTGTGGTAAATAGAACTTGTGTTCAATCTAGTTTTGTTCATATCACAATCTCCCATTTGTTGTTTGCCCTTCCTTTGCCTGCTTTAATTTTGAGTTTTCTTGCATCTATTGGCATGGAAACTAGACAAAGGATCGAGAAGCAAACATACGGAGAGTTATTGAGAGGAAGTCTCTTCTTCCTCGAATGGTGTATTTGTCTATTCAAAGTGCTTCTGCATTGCTGAAGGAGAATATTAAAGTGAATGGTTCTGTATCTGGCCCTAAGATTTCCTCAGACCTGAAGTTTCTGCTTGAACGCTATGCGAAATTGTTGGGATTTTCTTTCAGTAATGCAATAGAAGTGGTTGTGGGGGTTTCTGGTGGCCAAAAACCTTCTTCGGTATGATTTTATTTCCAGTCTAATTTCATTCTTATTTTGTTATCAGTATCTTTTTTAGACATCATATAAAACCCTTTGCAAGCACGCTTTTTTGGTTTACATTATACCATGCTGTACAGATACCTATCAAATAAGTAGACTAACTCATTTGTATGGACATCATGTTTTAAGTTTGAAAAGTTGTGCCTTTTCTTTTTCAAAAACCATTCCATTCTGTAGATTCACGAACTTGATACATTGGTTTGTTAAGTTTTTTATACAAATAACAAATGTTCTCCTCCATGAGTGCAATTAGACTATGTTAACAGGATGAGTTTGTAAAGTCACCACATAGGCAGCTTAGGCACCACCAACTTGGTTTACCATTTCGTATAAACTAAAATTTTGCACCTGCTGCAGACAATTGCTTCGGACTTGATCGATTGGTTGAATTTTGCTGTGTTTTTGAATGCATGGAATTTGAGTTCCCATGAAATAGCACAGCCAGATGGAAATGGACATGGACATAGGCCTGGTGCTTGGCACATTGTGGATTCTCTGCTGGAGATGTACGTTTTAGAGAAGGTCAGATCTATGGATCCCCAAATCTGCTCTCCTTGCGTTGATCTTCCAATTCTGGTGCAACTGGTTACGGAGCCATTGGCCTGGCATGTTCTTGTACTACAGTCTTCCGTCCGGTCGTCTCTTCCTTCTGGAAAGAAAAAAAAGAAAGGTGGATCAGATCAGCCAAATACTCCTCTGTCTCATGCAATTCGAGACTCAATCCAATCCGTATGTGGTACGGTAGAACACGTAACGAAATGGTTACGAGAACAGATCAACAGGCCCGAGGATGAAAATTTGGAAACTATACTCTCCTTTCTTCATAAGAAAGGACAGAATGAGGGTGGCCCTGGGCAGGTTTTTAAGATTCTAGAAACTTCGGTATCATCCATAAATGAGACACAACTTGGTGAACGGATCTCCCAAGCAGTAAAGGCTTGGAGTCCTGTTGATGTTGCAAGGAAAATAGTGACTGGGAAGTGTACAGTAGCATCCAAGTTTCTCAAAATTTGTGAATCAAAACTGAAGTCATTACATGCAATGAAACAGCAGATAGCTCAAGTCTGAAGTTCGACTATTAATGCCGTTACTGCAGTTTCGTTGTTTAACTTTGAGCAATTGGCACTTTACTCTATTATGGGTGCCTTCATCTTCATCCTCTCCCACCTTTTAACACCATCTTGGCATGTAGTTGCCGGAGAACTCCATGTATGGCGGGTGTGTGGCGAAGGTGAAGTTTCCTGTATGATTTGTTTGACAGTGTAAACGACATAAACTCACAATTTTTACATTTTTTTTTTCTTTTTCACAATGTTTCGGATTTCTTCCTGCTTTTTTGTTTTGTATCATGAAACATAAATTTTGGCAATGTTACATCCATTTGTTGGTACTTTGTATTGTTGATTTTTATTTTCTTGTGGGATTAAAAAATTTTGTTGTGGTAATATGTACTTTACTCTTTTCAGATTATGTCAAAATCCATTCATGCTTGGCTCAAATGGTACTTTTAACTTTGTAGCAAGGTGGAGGAGGGTGAATAATTAGGAATTGGTTGTTGATGCTACATTATTTAATAATTTTAAATAACGTGACAACAATACATTATTAGTCATTTATATATATATTGTTAAATGTAACAAAAACAAAATAAAAGTTTAACCTACTCAAATCAAATTTAAAGAAAAATTTTGTTCCATGTAGCGAGTAAGAATCATCTAGGGCCCTTTTTTTTTTTGTTTTTTTGGAAAGTCTACATACCCTCCTCAAACTACCACACAATTGATAATGTCTTCCCCCTCCCTCTCTCCAAACTTTCAATTGTGACAATGTCTCATCTAAACTGTCAAATTGTCAACGTCTCCGAAATTACTCCTTAGAAATAAAACAAAATACTAAAACTTTAAAACCTAAACTAATAAAAAATAAATAAAAAATAAAAAATCAAACGGTGGCCAATTTTGTTTTTTTTTAACAAAAAAATTAAAGAAATATATATATATATATATATATATATATTGTTTTATAATTTTTTTTTTAAAAAAAATTTACGTTTAAAAAAAATAAAAATTTTCGCTTAAAAAAATAAAATTTTTGTTTTTTAAAACTAAATAAAAAAATTTGTTTTTTAAAAACATATTATTTTTAAATGAAAATTTTTTCCTTTTTTTAAAATTTTTTTTTTTTTTTTTGAATTTATAGGGGTATTTTTGTCTTATTGAGAAGTTTATAGAGACATTTTTGTTTTATTACTAGTCTTGGGGGAAACATTGACAATGTTTTGGTAGTTTGAAAAGTACATTATTAATTAGATAGTAGTTTGAGGAGGCATGTGAATGTATCAATTTATTTATTTTTTTCATTTAATTTCCTAAGTCATAGCAGTTTAGGTGAGCCCGTACTGTCTGACCGTGTTGTCTAACAATGACGGACGTCATTGTTAAACTCCAAGTCATAGCAGTTTAACAATGACGCATTGTTAACGAATCACGTACAATGCTAACGGTTCCAATAACAGGTGTAGGGCTTGTATTGATTCACACAAACACGTGGCAATCAAAATTGCAAACTCACGTAATAAAATGGTAGCACTTGTGCGAGTCAGTTTGGGTGGCTACCTAATTCATCTGAAGCAATATCGTAGTAGGTCTTCTGTACCATTCATCTCGTAGATACGAAAGAAAAATTGAGCAGTAGACCTAGCAAACCTGCTTCCTTTCTCTTATTTCACACCTAATGTAGCAGATGATGAATCCAGCTCATTATTGATCAATGCCTTGATTGATGTTTAAAATATGCTTCATTCTGTTGACAAAAAATTAATATTAACCATTTATTGTTCAAAGGGTTTCTTTTTCAACAAACGGGAAGCGGAGGATATGGGAATGCAATCAGATAAAAATCTGACAAGTCAATTTTGGCACGTTATGAGAATAAAGGTTTGCATTTTTGAAAACTTTTTAGCCATCAAGGAGGAGGCATGATGGATGGTACTGCTGAGGATGTCCTAGCCATCATCAATACTAAATTGAAAGTCTTTGGACAAATGAATTGCTAGTCTTATGATGCAAAGAAATTTAGGGAGTAGACCCATCAAGCCTACCCCTTTTTTTATTTATTTTTTATTATTATTCAAAATAGGGAAAGGGAAAAGGGAAATCCCATCAAGCCTACTTGAAGACCTTATTTACTTGAAAATTGCATGCACGTTTGTTAATTGCTTTTTTAGAGAGTTTTGACAGTTTTTTGCTTAGAAAACGTCTATCGGAGATGATGGAGCTGATGACTTTTGATTCTTGTTTGGAATTAACGTAGTCAGGGCAAAAGACTTTTGGTGTGGAACTGATTATTATGTCATTTGAATAACGGAAAAATGATCAGCTAAGACAAAAGATATACTTCTCCTTTCTCCACCTAATCAACCAAAAATTCAAACTCACCCTAACCGTTCTTTGATAATGATATCTAAAACATATTAAGAACATATTACAAACAAGCAAGCTAGAAAATAGAAAGTGGACATTATGCTCACATAAATGCTTTGATAATGAAATTCATTTTTAATAAATGAATGATGCGGTTTAATTCAAGCTTTAGGACGTAGAGAACGGGAGGCAGCAAAATGGTAACCGAGATCAGGGATGGAACCAGGATTTTCAAAAGGTAAAGTGAGCTATAGCTTATACATAGGAAGATGAAGCGATTATGGGCAAAGGATATTCATGATATTTCTCCCTTAAAATATTTATATATTATATATATTTTTGACCTTGCTTAGCCCCTTGGTCCCACCTAATGATAAATCTTGGTTTTGTCTTCGCTGAAGCGAACCCATAATTAGTATCTCTAGTATACTAAAAACCAATATTTTCATTGGTTTTAATCCTTTACTGGTGGTCATTTTCATTGGTTTTAATCCTTTACTGGTGGTCATTTTCATTGGTTTTAATCCTTTACTGGTGGTCTTATTCCTATTTTCATATTTTTGGGTGTTGTGGAGTGACAATACTTAATGAGCTAATATTACACTCAATTCATGTAGATGCTTCTATCCCAATCTAGATTTTGATGAGAAGACTTATAGTAGGATATTACATAGCTGGGCATGCCCTAGCAATAGCAGTAATATGTAATGAATAATGTTATAAACTATATTTTTATCCTACAACTACCTTGCAATGTTAATATGACAGTCCAATCAACTCTTGGATCGGTCTTCGTATAAAAAATAAAATAAAATATTTTTAAGATTAGTTGGGACTGGCACATTACCATTTTCAGAGTCATTGTGGTATAAAAATATAATTTATAGCATTATTATTACTCATGTGATGGACACATTTCATTATGGGTCTACATGCCATGAGTAGACAGGAAACTCTCTCTTTTTTTTCTTTGCTTTTTGGTTATTAAAACATGTGATGGGGTAAGTGGGTGCACCAAATTCCTTTATGGTTAGACTAGTTGTCCTACAATCCTTATAGTATCACTGTTGACTTAAAACCTAATTTACCAAATTGTTCCTCTCTTACAACATAAAAAACTAGTTTTTGTTGTCTCACTTCCCGCTTTTTGACAGTATAAATAGTTGCTCTCTTCTGGAGGCAACTCACACAAGTACTCCAAGCTTTATTCAAGAGAAGTTGAGAAAGCAATGGAGGCTTACAATCTCACTGTCAAGCCATGGTGTACTTTCTTCCTACTTGGCTGGTTTGTCATATTCGCTTTCCTTTCTCCTTTTGCAGATGCAGAAACTCACTACCATGAATTTGTTGTAAGTCTTTTCTTCATTTCATGAACTTATTTTTTTTTTTGATAAGTATCATTTCATGAACTTATTATCATTCTAATTGTTCCTAAATGGGATGCAATCTTGAATATCGACCAAATCACAAAGAAGGGTGATATAGACTTACCTCTCTCTTCTTTGGACTGATATAGATTGAAGCAAAACCAGTGAAGAGGCTGTGCAGAACCCACAACACCATTACAGTAAATGGACAATTCCCAGGGCCAACCTTGGAAGTGAGAAATGGAGATTCCCTGGTGATCAAAGTCACTAACATTGCTCGATACAACATCAGCCTTCACTGGTAAAATCATTAGAATTTATATAATACATCAAAACAGGCATATACTTTATTTCTAGACAAATAACAGCAGCTAAATATATGTTCTATAACTGTCTAGCTATTCTCCCTCCAGCTGGTTCTTGAAAAATTATAAAGGAAAGGAAAATGCTTATAGAAGACTTCTTCTTTCCAATACTTTGAACATTGTCAAAAACCAGTCTTCACTATATGAAAACATGCAATTGGCCCTAGGCATGCATGGAGTCACATGGAAGGAAAATACTTAGGGTACTATACTTTAGCCTTTATCACAACCTTCTTACAAACAGATATAGTAATCTACGTGACATTGTCGCATTAGCCACAATCAAATTTAATTGCTTAGTAATTGATATAGTAAATGTCATGTGAATTATTACGTTAATTTGTAAAGAACTTATAGTAAAAGTTGTAACACTCTTGACAGCACTCAACGTAGAAAACTAATCTTAATAAGCCCATCAAAAAATTTGCACCCTCCTTACTTCCTGCATACCTAAAATTCATGAAGCTTGAAATGTTGATGTCAATAACCTGCACTTTATCTATCAGGCATGGAATTCGACAGCTCAGAAATCCATGGGCAGATGGGCCTACTTATGTGACCCAGTGTCCTATCCAAACGGGAGCAACTTACACGTACCGTTTCACAATCATAAACCAGGAGGGTACTTTGTGGTGGCATGCTCATACCGATTGGCTCAGAGCCACTGTTTATGGAGCTCTCATCATCCACCCGCAATTGGGTTCTCCATATCCCTTCTCAACGCCCAAACAAGAATACACCATCCTTCTGGGTAACAACTAAAGACCTGTTATTCAACCCTCCCTAATTTTTTCCTCAGCAGCTCGCGCCTCAAATCCTTAATGCTCTAGCTCTTGTTCAATGTTCTCAATGAACTATGAGAAAATGATAGAACTCTAACAGGTTGTGATGGTGTTAAACAGGAGAATGGTTCGATAGAAATCCCATGGATGTCCTAAAGCTGGCACAGTTCACAGGAGCAGCTGTTAATGTTTCTGATGCATATACCGTAAATGGTCAACCCGGTGATCTGTATAGATGCTCCAGCCAAGGTAAGGTGTAACCTTGTCCTATCCAAAGACCAAATAAAAGAGAAAAAGAACAAGAACAAGATCAAGATCAAGAGTAATCTTCTTTGTTTGTTCTTAATATATAAGATTAGTTTAAGTGGAAGTATAACCATGGGAAGAATAAATAACCAAGATTGCAGGTTCAATTGGGATAGACTTGAACTCTCATTTCTCAGGCTGCAATTACAACTATGACCAAACCATAATTTGTTATAAAGTTTTGATATGTTGTTTCTATTAGATGGTAACAAGAAGTGGGTAACATACCTAAAATCGCAATGCAGAAACTGTGAGATTTCCCATAGAATCGGGCGAGACAGTTCTTCTACGAATCATCAACTCTGCACTCAATCAGGAACTTTTCTTTGCCATCGCCAAACATAAAATGACTGTTGTTGGTGTTGATGCTAAATACACCAAGCCTTTCACAACCAGAGTCATCATGGTAGGACCTGGCCAGACAACCAATGTCCTCCTCACCGCTGATCAACCCCCAGCTCACTACTACATGGCAGCACGTGCCTATAACACTGCTCAAAATGCAGCCTTTGACAACACCACCACCACAGCAATCCTTGAATACAAATCTGCTCCCTGCGGTGCCAAGAAGGGGCAATCTTCAAAACCAATCTTACCTCAACTACCAGCCTACAATGATACAGCCACTGCGACTGCTTTCAATGCTGGGCTTAAGAGCCCTTACCAGGTCAAAGTCCCTACAAACATTGATGAGAACCTATTTTTCACAGTGGGTTTGGGACTAACCAATTGCACACGTCCTAACAGCCCCCGTTGTCAAGGACCAAATGGAACCCGCTTTGCTGCCAGCATGAACAATGTTTCTTTTGTACTCCCAAGAAAGAACTCCATAATGCAAGCATATTACCAAGGTGCACCTGGTGGTGTCTTCACCACAGACTTTCCGCCTGTTCCGCCCATACAATTTGATTATACAGGCAATGTGAACCGGGGGCTGTGGCAACCTGTTCCAGGAACTAAGCTCTACAAGTTGAAGTACGGTTCCAGAGTACAAATCGTCCTGCAGGATACCAGTATTGTCACAACAGAGGACCATCCAATACATCTTCATGGATACCATTTCTTCGTTGTTGGATCAGGTTTTGGCAACTTCAACCCAACCAGAGATACAGCCAATTTCAACCTCATCGACCCACCAGAAAGGAATACCATTGGATCAAACCCTGGTGGATGGGTAGTCATCCGATTTGTAGCTGATAATCCAGGTGATATACTAAACCTCCTATGTATGTATGTATGTATATATATGTATATGCTAGCATCTCTCAATCTGTTTCACCAACAATAGATCCACTAATCTGATGCTTTTCTTGCACTTACCTGGTCCAAAACAGGAGTTTGGCTGATGCACTGTCACTTAGACTCACACTTCGGTTTGGGGTTGGCAATGGCCTTCCTAGTTGAGAACGGAGTTGGGGAATCTCAGTCTGTAATTCCTCCACCAGCAGATCTGCCTCCTTGTTAAGACCATCAACAGAGCATCAACATTCATTACATCAAATTTCCAAGTCAAAGGATTTGATGTTCTCTTGTGTTGTTTGATATATAAGTGTATGTTGTTTGGCTGAATATGATGTCGTGGGTTTTCTAGTAGTAGGCCAAGAATTGATCAATGCTCCACTGAGCAGCTGATTTGTCAAGTTTCTTAATTGAGTGTATTATTTTTAAAAGTAAAGAATTGGATTTCAGAATCATAATAAATTAGTTATATCTGTTTCATTCCAGTTTTCTGATGATAAGTTATAACAGATACCACAAAAACAAAACAGAAGTAAGTTCCCAACTATCTACCTATTGCAAGATAGTGCAAACTGCAAGGAGCTGGAAACAACCATTCAGATAATCCAATTGAACAACCCATGAAGAAGATTTTGCTGCTAACATGTGACTACAACCATCTGCATTAATTCGATCTTATTGTGATTGGCTGTAGTCATTTGATAACCATGTGAAAATTGCAAGACCCTGCCAAACAAGGTTCCAGCAACCTGTAATATGCACCAAGTATGTGGCATGAGTAAGGTGTGATTACCAGTAATTTAAGAAATTTTTTGATGAATCAGTAATTGAAAAAAAAATATAAATTAACAGCAATAATTCAATTTTTTTGTATTCTATTATCAAACTAACTGCATAAAGATAATAGCTTCAGCATATAACAATGAGTTAGCATTCAGTGTCACGAATTTACAGATTTTGGCCACTGAAAGTCTACCACCATCTAGGCAACAAATTTCAGACAACGAGTATCATTATGTATATTCTGGCAACGGCGTGAACAGAAACGCATCCCACACTTCACACATGTGTAGCTGGCAGCGTATCCACAAACAGTGCAGAAATGGCGGCGAGAGGTAGAGCTTGGAGGTCCCACAGCTGCCTTCAAATAGGAGGGAACATGAGGAGGCAATGATTCCAGGTTTGCCTGTAGTTGTTAAAAGAATGAGGACCATTAAACCAATTTAAAAACAAAAAAGCAGTATGAGCAGCATTTCCCTTATTACCTCATGTAAAAGCTCAAGAAATGTTCTTGGGGCTTTCCTGGCATTCTCAAGTGCCTTTGCCTGCCGGGTTTTACGTTTAGTACCCTTGGACTGCCTCTTTTGCATGTATCCTGCAACAAGAGGCCCAAAAAACAGGAAATGTAAACTAAGCCAAAAAAAAATAAAAATAAAAAATAAAAAATAAAATAAACCATTGACAAGGTGACATAGACACGGAGATTTTTCAGTGATACCCTAGAAAGAGGAACTTCCCTTATAACCATAATCCAAATTTGACCTTAAAATGCCATTCAGAGCAACCCTCCATGGTTGATTACTTAGATGAATCAACTCCAATGACGAGAGAGAGAGAGAGAAGTAACTCTTCCTTCTTCTTTTTTTTGGTAATCTAGATATTCTCCATACAGGACTTCTTTTTTATGGATGCAGGTATAGGCTCAATGAATCATATAGAGCTTGGATTTACCCATTCACTCTATCGATTAAAGTTACAGAGCAGCAATATAAAAAGAGAAAAATGAACAAAAAGGAAGAAGGAAAAAGAGATATGAGGACCAATAAGAATTAGACCTTGATCTTCATCATCAAGAGAAGAGTCATCTTCATCGTTAATTTCAACCGTTTCCATTCCTGCATTGTCGTTTTCTAAGGCTTCAAGGCGAGCAAGAGCAGCCTAAAACAGCAAGTTGCTAAGACCTTAAAATGATGTTGAAATAAAGCTAATAAATCTTCTATTTCATCAACATTCACAAGCTTGTGCCAAATACAGAAACCATAAACCCAAAATCGATTTTCAATGAAACAGATTCAACACACCTGCGTGCGGTTGTCACTACTTGCAAGGGCAGCAGCCATTCTTGGAGCAACCTTACGAGTTCGGCTCGACATGCGTCGAAATGGGTTGGAATTGTCATCATCCATTGCTGCAAAGAGATACTAGAATCAGACAAAACATTCATTGACAAATAGAAAAAGAAAAACAGCTTCTTTTTTTATTGGGCAAAAGCTATGGATGAATAACTAAAGACATATAAACGTCGAAAACTGTGTGATTAAGTAAAATTTGGCTTTTGGGTAACCCGATTATGAGTACATAAACACTGCATAGGATAAAAACCTTGCTTGAAGTATTCATTAAAAAAAAAAAACTTGCTCGAAGGGGTTGCCACTTGACTCTAAAATCAAAGGCATTATCGCTTAGTGGGCTTCTAATTCTACATCCAATATTGAAGTTGAAGATTGGTCTTCTTCAAAATCATACATAAATACGCACACAAAACTTTAAATTTGAACAAAAGGAAGTCTGGGAACAAGCTCTTAGACTCTACTCACCACAAAGCTATCTTGGACAAAAATTCAAAATGCTATTGATTATTTAGAGATTTACAGGCAAACCCAAAACAATGAAATCGGTTATTAAATTAATACAACTCAGAAACCGAACTTCAAAATTCACCCAAATATTCATAAGATGAATCAAAACAAAGAAAAAAGAGAACCACAAACAAACAACGAGAACAAGAAGAAGTTCCATGACCATGGGAAGAGAAAGACTAACCGAGTAACACGTGGCGGCCGACGACTGGAGGAGTAGGAGGACGGTGGTCCGGAGCGACTCAAGTCGGAACGCTAGAGAGAGAGAGAGAGAAGCGAAAGGGAGCCTAGAAACGGTGAGTTGTGAGAGCCTGGAAACGGAGCGTTTTGACCAATACTTTCCAAGCATACAAGGAACGTCGTCGTTTTTAGTTTCCCCAATTCTCATCCCACTATTGTTTGAAAAATGTTAAAACGACACTTGTAACTTGTTGACACGTGTTAATATATGATTCTAATCATATTAGACATCACCTATTAAAATAATTCTGTAACATTTAATGTCTAATGTTTTACTGACATATGTTAACGAGTTATAAAAGAATTGTAGGCCTAACATTACTTATAGAATAATGACATTGAGAAGGGGTAATTTTTTTTTTTACATGTCTGCACAGAAGTGGGGAGGTGGATTCAAACTAGTGACCTCTACTTCATTAAGAGTGGTTGTTATTGAATGAAAAAAAAAAATGTGGTTTCGATCTTGTGCTTCATGTTTATGTTGTTTTAGTGTGATATGCTGAGGTGTTTCTTTTTTATTGGAAGGCACAAAGGACATGGTTTATGCCACACCCTTATAAAAGTTATTCTCGTATTCTAAAAACATATAAGAAGCATATGTTATTAAAAAATCATATACATACTTTTCATGTGTTAAGGCCTAAGCGATACTTAACAATTTATTAGGCTGGATTTATAAAAATTAGCTATAATCCAGTTTTATCCTTCAAACGATATAGAGCAACATCAATCAATTGAGAATGCATCACTTCCTCCCATACAATTTTCCAGGTTCCATTTATATTGCACGAAAGCTGTTGCTTTCTTTCCGAACTTCCTTATTGATCATAGAATTTAACAAGACCTTCTGTTTTTAATGTAGCAATTTTTCTTTATATATAAACAAAAATTTATTGAAAGACCAAACAAGACAAAAAAATAAATAAATAAATACACAAACTATCCCTTAACAATAAAATGGCATTAAGGCCAGAGGGATCTACACATGATCCTTACTACATTTCAAACACGTCCACCTAATCACTAATGAATAATTATAATGCAATTTTTACATTGGCTGACGTAGCGTATTTTAAGTGATTTTTCTTTTAATTTTTTTAAACATGCATCACGCCACATTTGCCTTTGAAATGTGAAAAATAGCACTACTCAAAAAAAAAAACTATATATGCATGCAATATTGCTAGCAAAACCAGGACGTAAACATTCCTGGTGAGGCTGCAGCCTTCTTGATTGTTCCATGTCCTCTCATAATCTGTTGTTGCACCACTAGCACAGAGGCAGAGCTACCAAATTCCGTTGAGGCAACATGGTCCCCAATCACTCCTAGTTCCTCATTTTCCCTCCAATCTGTTAATCCATCAAGGAGGAATAGATTTATCCCTTGCTGTCTTCCCAGGATCCAAAGCTCAATGGACTCATGATTCATTGCATGAATGGCCGCAAGCGTTTCATATCCATTCCTCACCACCACCTCTCTATAAGCCACCCGATTATTTCTCTCGTTTTTAACCCAAAACCACGTCACCACCCCATCATCGAGCTTTTTCTCCATCTCAATATCTCCGACATAGTTGTAAGGAAGGAATCGAATTACAGTGAGAGACACATCACGGTTCGTAACCATTCGATCTGCGTAAACAAGCGCTTCCCGGGCGTCTGCTCCTCCCAAAAACAGCACTGCAAAATGGTGGAAACAATGTTGGAAGGAGAGCGTTGAAAGCGACTGGTTGAAATGACCTTTGTCAACAAGAATTCCGACAGAACAAGGCGCGTGGGCTAAGACTTTGAGGTTCACATATCGAATACCCACTCGCGAGCCTTTGAGATGTTCAAAGGAGTCGTTGTGGTAAGGTAAGATGATAAGAGTAGCTTTGTTTGCGACAGCGAGCTTACAAATGTCTTGGTACATTGATCGCTTTGGTGACACGGCTGTGAATGTATGGAGCTTGAGAAAATCACACATGCTTTCCTGATAGAATATAAATTAAATAATTAAATTTAATATAGTACTGTCAAAGTCAGAGATAATGAGTTCAAACCCGCATTCAATAATAAATGGTAATTTAACGTTACCTGATACAGTTGTAGGGCATTGTGGATGGTGTCAAAGGCCTTGTATTGGGAAGGCACTTCCTGCAAATCGTGGTCTATAAACATCGGCGTAGCACGGCCGAGAAGCTCAATGAGGTGGAGAGCAAAGATGGAGAATGGTGAGTTAACACTTGGATTTGAGGCCTCAAGAAGATTGATGAACCCAGCCACGCTTTCTTCATCATGTATGCAAAGTAATGTTCGAAATTCTTTTTCTAAAGGGATGTGTTGAATAGTTCTCCTTTGAGTCACCATGTATGGCCTTGTTGGATCGTAGAGCATGTTGATTAAGGGTGTAGCAATTCCAGTCACCACTATTGTTAATAACACCATCATTGTGAAAGCTGCCTGCCCTATTATCTTTATGCATACACACAAAACAAGCGAGGGAGACCGAATCAGAAAGAAAAATTAAGCCGTAATTTTACCAAACACTTAACTATATATTTAAAAATTGCATTTTCGCCACCTGTGTTTTAAATTTTTTTTTTTTTTTTTTCTCAAACTACAGTTTAAAACCGTTAAATAAACGAACTATTCTATATATTGTGACCTGAAACATTTCAAGTTTTTGTAATTAAAGGAGAAACAAAATATATGTGAAAATGTGTCTCATATTTGGTTGAAGTGTGGGAACTTTTTTCACTCTACATACTACATTTTTTATTTAACAATTTCTCAATACTGACAAGACAGTCCCAACAAATCATTAATTTTTTTTAATAAGAAAATATCTAATTGTTGATTGGAATTGTCACATCAACATTGTGGGATAAAAATGTGGTTTATAGAAATGTTGTATATAGTATTACTCAGAAAGCATAAACCACATTTTTGTCCCATAATATTTATGTAATAGCTAGTCTCATCAAACTCTTAAATCAATCCTTGTTACAAATAAATAAATTAATTAAGGATTGGTTATAAGTTATAACTGCTACGTCAAAATAGTCGTGAAATAAAAATGTAATTTTAAATAAAATGAAAAATGAATACTTGATAACCAAACAAGATATATTGAGATTTGAGAGTGAGAGAGTGCATATATACATACCAATTTGTCCATCCAATGGATATATAAAATAAGCTCCACTTGGCCTCTCAAGCTCAAAATGAGGCTCAAAGTGAGACTATCTCTGAGAGGCACATCAAAGAAGACAGCAGGAACCAAGGTTCCAATTATCTTGGACATGTAACCAACCACAGCCATGATAAACAGTGGCGTCAACCCCGACCACCCAACGGCACTCATCACATTCACATCAGTGTAAAATCCCACAAACGCAAATGAAAACGGCATTAGAATGTCCATCACAATTGTTTCACACCTCTCCACAAGCGTTGTTCCTAGCGGAGGGCCATCGGGAATCGCTAGCCCCAACCACAGCGGTCCGTTCGCGATGGCGATGCCGAACAAATCGGTCATAAATCCGATCACGCAGACCCCTAGCAAAATTGCAACCACATAGCCCTGTTCAACCGGCTGCCCTGCCGGCGTTCTTTTGATAATCCACTCCATCACTGGCCGAACACAAGTGACCAGAAAAACCAGTAAAACCACCAAAGATATCATATACCTGTTAAAGTGTAAATTAAATTATTAAATTCATTTATTCTTATAATTACCTTGAGCTTTTAGGAAAATTTGTAATTTAATTAACATGGTATCAGAGTGGAGGTCTTGAGTTTGAACTCTGACTCTGTCAATTAAAGGATTTCATGAGTTAAGCATGATCACCTATTAATGAGATTTTGAGCCCAAAAGTGAGAGGAAGTTCAAAGCAAATGTCTTGAGTTTGAATTATATATGTTTCTGTCATTCACCTTTCATTTCAATTAAATAGTATACGTACTAGACTTCACCTATTAGTAAGGGAGAGTTTGAGCCCGTATGTTTATTAAATGATTAAACTTATTCTTTTCTATTATTACTTAAGCTTTTGGAGATAATTAAGGTGATTTAACAATACCATAGTGCACCAATTGTTTGTGTTTCCCCCTGTTTCGCTGCCTCGAATGCAAGAAGTGCGTTGATCCCAATTGTGTCGCTGACTATCGCCGTGGATAATGCCATCCGTCCGATCTCGGAGCTGAGGAGGTTTAGCTCTTGAAGGACAGGAAAAAGAACAGGAAACGTTGTAATAGCTAAAGACGAAGAAACTGCTCCAATGGAAGAAATCTTTGCAAGGTCCTTGTCCATGGACTTCCTCAACATGAAGGCCACAATTGTAACTGTTGTTAAGGGAAGTGCCACCCCCACCGACGCAATATACCAATTCTTCTTTCCTGATTTTCTAATCAGGCTGATATCCATTTTCACACCCGTCACAAAAAGGAAATACATGAAACCTATTATTCCAATATTTTTCATCACGTATGCAGCATTGTCGGGGAACATGTACGAGGCGAAGTTCTTGTTGCCGCCAAGAACGGAGGGTCCAATGAATATACCACCCTTGAGAATAATTAACATTAAATCATCAGAAGATTAATCATAATAATATATAATCTCCCTAGCTTGTACAAAATTAACAACTTTTCAACACACCAAAACGAAATAAAGTACGTATTGCAACATTAATTAACAAATTAATGCGAAATACTATTTGAATATATTCAAGACCATTTGATATTGTAATAAAAAGAAATATGAGTTTCCAACATATATAGCATATCATTTGAACTTGAATGGAGTGGGAAAAGAAAGGTTAATTACAAAAAAACTTACGATAATGTCGGAGACAATCCTAGGCTGTTTGAGAGGCTTGAGAAGAAAACGAATGACACGACTGGTGAGGAGGACACAGATAATCTCTAACAACACAAGCGTGAAAGAGTAATCCAATGGGTTCGCTCCATAGAAGATGCCGAAGGAGTGCGCCTTGTGGACTTGTCGGCAGATCATCGGAACTTGGAGAGTATGATCAACACGGCTAAAGGCGTGAATTCCCATGGCGGTGTATGTACGTGCAACCCACCAAATTTTTTTGCGCCACCCAACAGGCCCGAGGGAACTTACTCCGTGCAAGAAAAGCACCTGATCAACACGCTTGCCATGCAAAATGGAGAGAGAGAGAGAGAGAGAAAGAGAGAGAGAGAGAGAGTTAGAATATATTCTACAGAGAGAGAGAGAAAGAGAGAGAGAGAGAGAGTTAGAATATATTCTATAGAGAGAGAGACGGGGGGAGGGGGAGAGAGAGAGCCTAGAAGAGCTCACAGGGATGTGGAGCCGCGTTAAAAGAGGTAGAAGATTTTCAGTCTGGTTTCAATGGCTGACCATTTTTCATTGCTCTAATGTCAACCATGTGCCCCCTGTCCAAGGGGAAATATCGAAATGGGGGGAGGGGGAAGAAAGTTGGAATGGATTGTCAAGAAAAAAAAATATATTATTTTTATATTTATCGATAAAAATAATGACTCATAAGAGAAAAGATGAAATGATATATATCTCTGTGTGTGTTTTGAATAAGTCAAAACTTTAGAGGTTATAATTATGCTCTTAGTTGATCTCTTAAGTTTTATTACTATTATTATTATTTCACTTACTTTTTAATAAGTTAACTTTAAATTTAAGAGATGATCGAGACTTATATTGTTGTATTATTAAAGACTAAAAAATATTACATACTGAAAATAAATGGAGAATGTGTCACAAACAATTGTTGTTTTCTTTACGAACTTCCATATTGATAGAATTTAACAAAACCTTATGTTCTAATGTAGCATTTTTTTTTTAATAAATAAAATTTTATTGAAGGAACTCAAAGAAAAAAAATTACACAAACAATCCCTGAAAAAAAACCTTAAGGCTAGAGGAATCTATATGCATGAAAACGCCTGTAAGAAGGCAAATATAGGCAAGCGAGCAAAACTAAACGATTACATTAAAAAAAAAATTGTAAAACCAAAATTAGAGAGCCATTAAGAGACCAAAAAAAATCACTAATTTAAGGAGCAGAAAAAACTACATGGTTAATTAAAATTAAAAATAAACCCTATCACCTCTTAAATGCCCCCCCCCTCCCCTTCCTTTTGGTATCCCCAAAACTTTAAATGCTAGTTCCGCCCTCGGCTAATTTACCCCAAAAAAATAAGTAATGGTACTCTTTACATCCATTTCACAATAACTCATGAGACATGTTTTAAGCCTCTGATATGAAAAGTCACTTAAAACACGTTATCTAGCATTCATCTAAAGCGGCCGGGACACTTGAGTGTTCCATGTCCTCTCATAATCTGCTGTTGTACAACTAGCACAGAGGCAGAACTACCAAATTCCACTGAGTTAACATAATCCCCAATAACTCCAAGTTCTTGATTTTCTCTCCAATCTATTAATTCATCGAGGAGGATTGGATTTATCCCTTGTTGTTTTCCCACAATCCAAAGCTCAATAGAATCATGATTCATTGCATGAATGGCCGCCATAGTTTCATATCCATTCCTCACCACCACCTCTTTGTAAACCACCCGATTATTTCTTTCATTCTTCACCCAAAACCATGTCACCACCCCGTCGTCGAGCTTCTTCTCCATCTCAACATCTCCAACGGAGCTGTATGGAAGGAACCGTATTACAGTGAGAGACACGTCCCGGTTTTTAACCATTCGATCTGCGTAAACAAGCGCTTCCCGAGCGTCTGCTCCTCCTAAAAATAGCACAACAAAATGGTGGAGACAATTGTGGAAGGAGAGTGCTGAAAGCGGCTTTTGGAAATTATATTTGTCTACAAGAATTCCAACAGAACAAGGCGCGTGGGTTAAGACATTGAGGTTCACATATCGGACACCCACCCACGAGCCTCCCAGATGTTCCAAGCGGTCGTTGTGGTAAGGTAAGATGATAAGAGTAGCTTTGTTTGCAACGGCGAGCTTACAAATGTCTTGGTACATGGATCGCTTTGGTGCCACGGCTGTGAATGTATGGAGCTTGAGGAAATCACGCCTGCTTGCCTGATGTTAGAATATAAATTAAATTATTGAATTTATCCTTTTTATTAGTTAAAATTTTTTTGAGTAAGTTATTATTTAAGTTGGTATTAAAATATAAATTAAAGGGAAAAATCTACATACCTCCTTCAAACTACTACCCAATTAGCAATGTTATCCGAAACTTTTAATTATAGCAATGTTTCCACAAACTATAAAAAAGTTGCCAATGTCTCTCCCTCAATGATGAAAAAACTCTTAATAAAATTAAATTGAATTAAAAAATAAATAAATAAACAAAAAAATTAGGGGTGGACAAATTTAATTTTTTTTTTTTTAAAAAAAAAAAAGAATTTACAAGGGTTTTTTTAGTCTTATTTAAAAAAGTATGCTTGTTTTTATCTTTTTGTTGATCTTGAGAGAACATTGATGATTTTTTGGTAGTTTGGTGAGAACATTCTAATTGAAAGTTTTGGAAGACATTGTCAATTGGGTATTAATTTTAGGAGGGTATGTAAATTTTTTTCCAAGTTAAATGATTAAATTCATACATTCTTATTAGCTTAAGTTTTTGGAATAAGTAATTATTTAAGACCTGATACAGCCTCAAGGCGTTGTGAATGGTCTCGTAGGCCGAGTATTGGGAAGGCACTTCCTGCAACTCGTGGTCTATAAACACTGGGACAGCACGACCGAGAAGCTCGATGAGGTGGATGGCAAAGATGGAGAAGGGGGTGGTAACACTTGGATTGGAGGCCTCTAGAAGATTGATGAACCCAGCCACCGTTTCCTCATCATGTATGCAAAGTAGTGTTCGAAGCTCTTTTCCTGGAGGGAGGTGTTGAATGGTTCTCCTTTGAGTCACCATGTATGGCCTAGTTGGATCGTAGAGGATGCTGATTAGAGGTGTTGCAATTCCAGTCACCACTACTGTTAATAGCACCAACATTGTGAAACATGGCTGCCCTATTATCTGTATGCATACACACAAAACAACCAGCAACAGCAAGGGAGACCGAATCAGTTGGCCATTGAGATTGCGTTTGACCCCGCAATTTTACAAGTTAAATACACAGTTTTAGAAGTCAAACAGTGATTTTACCAAAAACTTAAATATGTGTTTTAAAATCATGGTACCGAACTTGTTTGCTAACTATTTTTCTATTTCTTTCTTCCTTTCTACCCAAATAATTAAAAATATAAACAAACAACTTTCTTCACGAAACACTTAAAACTACTTTCACATTTATGTCATATCAAAACATTTTTTTAACCAAAACACAAATATTGTAACTTTCCTCACGAAACACTTAAAACTGTTTTCACCTTTATGTCACATCAAAACACTTTTTTAACTAAAACACAAACATTATCTCTTAAAAGGGGTTATCAAACACCAACACTATTTTTTCAACTCACAAATCTTGAAACCGCTAAACCAAACGATAACTCAAACTAACACTCTCATGTTGAAAATTTCAAGTTTTTGTGAAAATGTATCTCGTAATTGGTTGAAATGTGAGCTTTTTTCACTCTAAGTTTTTAAACGAATAATGATCTATTTAGTGGAGTCATATACTAAATAAAGAAAATTAAAAGTGAAGGGGAGGTAGGTAGGATGCATACATACCAATTTGTCCATCCAATGGATATATAAAATAAGCTCCACTTGGCCTCTCAAGCTCATAATGAGGCTGAGAGTGAGACTATCTCTGAGCGGCAAATCAAAGAAGATAGCAGGCAGCAGCGTTCCAATCATCTTGGACATGTATCCGACCACAGCCATCGCAAACATAGGCCCCAAGCTCGACCACCCAGCAGCACTCATCGTGTTCACATCCGTGTAAAGCCCCACAAACGCAAATGAAAACGGCATCAGAATATCCATCACGATTGTCTCGCACCTCTCCACAAGCGTCGTTCCCAGCGGTGGCCCGTCGGGAATTACCAGCCCCAGCCACAACGGCCCGTTGGCGATGGCAATGCCGAACAAATCGGTCATAAATCCGATCCCGCAGACCCCCAATAAAATCGCAACCACGTAGCCCTGATCAACCGGTTGCCCCGCTGGCGTTTTTTCAATAATCCACTCCATTACTCGGCGAACGCAGGTGACCATGAATGCCATTAAAACCGCCAAAGATACCATGTACCAGAGTGCACCAATTGTCTGTGCTTCCCCCTGTTTCGCTGCCTCGAATGCAAGAAGTGCGTTGATCCCAACTGCGTCGCTGATTATCGCCGTGGATAATGCCATCCGTCCGATCTCGGAGCTCAGGAGGTTTAGCTCTTGAAGAATAGGATAGAGAACGGGAAACGTTGTTATAGCAAAAGATGAAGCAACTATTCCAATGGAAGAAATCTTTGCAAGGTCCTTGTCCATGGAGTCCCTCAAAAAGAAGGCCACGATTGTAACTATAATTAACGGAAGTGCCACCCCCACCAACGCAATATACCAATTCTTTTTTCCTGATTTTGTTATCAGGGTGAGATCCATTTTCACACCGGTGACGAAAAGGAAATACATGAAACCTATTATTCCGATGTTTTTCATCACGTATTCGGCGTTGTCGGGGAACATGTACGAGGAGAATTTCTTGTTGCCGCCGAGAACGGAGGGTCCAATGAATATACCACCCTTGAGAATATATAATTAACATCAAAACAAAACATGAGTGGCTAATTATTAAGAGTGTTAATTAATTATTAAAGAACCTAGAACAGAACAAAAAACTTACAATAATGTCGGAGACAATCCTAGGCTGTTTGAGTGGCTTGAGAAGAAAACGAATGACACGACTGGTGAGGAGGACAAAGATAATCTCCAACAACACAAGTGTGAAAGAGTAATCCAATGGGTTTGCTCCATAGAAAATGCCGAAGGAGTGCGGCTTGTGGATTTTTCGGCAGATCATCGGAACTTGGGGCATACCAAGACGGCTAAAGGCGTGAACTCCCATGGCGGTGTGAAACTGAAACCCAACAAAATTTTAGCGCCACCCAACAGTCGCGAGGGAACTTACCATGGAAGAAAAGCACCTGAACACGCTAGCCATGCAAAATGGAGAGAGAGAGAGAGAGAGAGAGAGAGAGAGAGAGAGAGGTCACAGGGATGTGGAGCCGCGTTAAAAGAGGTAGAAGATTTTCAGTCTGATTTCAATGGTTGACCATTTTTCATTGCTCTGATGTCAACCGTTTCCCCTCCTGTCCAAGGGGAAATACCGAAATAGAGGGCCCTGGCTCGTCAATCCAAAGAAAGTCTCTAGGCCCAACCCGCATTAGCCCAAGTCCCACCAGGTGGTATATAGATGAGACACACTGGATCCCTTAAAGAGCATGTTTGGGATTACGTTTAAAAAATAGAGTTTTTAACTTTTGTTATTTTTAGGTTTTTTCAACTCTTAAAAGTACTTTTAATTTTTTTTACCAAACGAATATTTTTTTTTTTCAAATAGACTTTTTAAGTGTTAAAACACTTTTGGACCTCTCAAACGCAATCCTTAAAGGGTCATAAGAGCATGTTTGGGATTGTGTTTGAAAAATAAAATTTTTAAGTGTTTGGCAAAAGTTTCATTTTTAAGATTTTGCAAAAAATGCGTTTTTGTCATTTTTAGGCTTTTTAAACTCCTTAAAAGCAATTTCAATTATTTTTATCAAACGAGTACTTTTCTTCAAACGGACTTTTTGAGTTTCAAATGCACACCCAAACAAATCCTAAATATTGTATAATCTAAAGGATTTTGTACTATCATGGCCGATCAATTTTCTCTTACTCTGTTTTTTTTAAGTATCCAACATAAATTATTCCCACGAGAGTAAAAAAAAATTATCACCCTTATTTATTTAGTTAAAAGGTCTTATTAAAAAATAAAAACCACACTCTTATCCTACCATGAAGACGTGACATTACCAATCAACCTTTGACTTCTATCTTACTGTGCTTACGTGACATTACCAATCAATCTTTGAATTTTTTTTTTTTAAAAAAAAAAAATAAGAATTAATTGGCACTATCATATTTACAAAGTAAGATAAAAATGTAATTTCTAACATTATTTTCATAAGTTCTATTTGTCTCAAGAAAAGGAAATGCAAAGGAAATTATGGTGTTTTTTTTTTTTTTTTTTAACATATCTGCGGAAGGAAAAAAAAGAAGAAGATTCAAATTAGTAACATTCAATGAGTGGTCTGCCGCCTTGAGGACGGAAAGAGAATTATGTTAAAACATGACAAAGCCTGTCACAGGATTATTCCAGACCAACGTGGCCCATTGATCTGTTAAAAAATATACGATTATGGGAAGGGGGACCACTGATCCACGGGCCAAGGCCCATTTTCACAAAAAAAAATATCTCATTTATGTCGTGGGGGCCCAAAGCATGAGCATGACCAGGCGCAGAGCCATAAGAGGGTCTGATTCGCCAGAAAAGAAGGCGGCTTTTACGTTCCTGCTAGTGCAGAGAATTCAATTCTGTGCAGCTGTAATATTACCAGCCACGATTTGTGTCAGGGTACAAAATTAATGAAGAAGAAGGCAGCACTCGAGTGTTGGAGCCCATGCTCTTGTTTTTATCTGAATAAAATCTGGTCAGTCAGTAGTTGTGCAATTTATTATCAATGCTGGACAGCTGAAATTTAATAAAGTAAATTATTTAGGGTTAAATTAAATTATTTATGGTTAAATTCACTTTATAATTAAATTTTTGAAGTTTTACAATTTAATCTTTCAATATTTAAAAATTAATTATGTACATTTTTAATATTTTAAAATTTTTTAATTTAGATCCTTCGTTACTAGTTTTCATATAATTGAACAAAAATCATCTCACATACATCACACTTGAGATTTTGATACTCTCTACTTTAATTTTGTCCTTATTAAAACTTATAAAATTTCATAATTACTCTTAATTTCAAAAATTTTAATAAATATAATTAAAATAAAAAACGTCAAAATCTCAGGTAAAATACACGCGACGAGATAATTTCCAACCAATTAAACAAAAATTAATAGCAAAAAGTCTAAATTAAAATTTTTTAAAACATTAATAAAGTACATTGTCAAATTTTAAATTTTGATTCAAATTAAAAAACTTCTGAAATTGTAAATAAAATTTTCCCATATTATTTATCAATTTGGTATTAGCAAAGGTTTATAAAAAGAAATTTTAAGTTTTTTTTTTCATTGTCTAGCCATCTGATAATTGTATAATAATATGTTAAATAACATTTCTAATTGAGTTTGCAATTATAAAAGTATGATTTTAAAAAGATTTTTTTTTTTAATTGAATTAAGTGTTGACAAAATTAAAATTTAGTATCTAAAATCATATGTTTTTTAAAATGTAATCCCCAACTCATGATTTAAAAACCCAATTTTTTTAACATTTATAGATTTTATATTTTTTAAAACACAATCTCAATCCATCCATATATTACTTCCAGTGTGTTCGCTTGTTAATTGATAAAGCATGACAGCAATTGTACTACAAAGACCCGCAATAATTCAATAATTAATTACTCCAACAATCCAAGTCAAATTATTTGGGCATTTATATCTAATTTTCGAGTATCATTTTGATTTGCATAGTCTCTCCTGCCTTTCAAGTAATCAAATTATTTATCATTTATAATGTAAATATCATTAAAAATAAAAACATAATGTAAACCCGATTATAACCAACCAAAACACCCAAAAAAAACAATAAAACAAAAATTCCCCTTTTTTCTTTCTTCTAATATTTTCTTTATTTTCCATTTAATTATATAGTTTATTCATTGAAACTATCAAATCTTTCTAATGGAGCGATTTAATTTGTTAATGGCCAAATTTTATTTAATTTAAAAAAATAATTAAAAAATAAATATTTGTCTATTGGCCACTACATATCTCAAAGACTTTCTTGGAAGTTGATTACTCAAACTTCACGTCAAGTGAATGGTCATTTAATCCTCTTAAAAGATTGAAAATGGAGAACCTTTGCCTGAATTTTCTCAAGGATTAGCATCTTCCATGGAAGTGAAAAATAGCTTTTGAAGCAAACAGGAAGTGGGGTTTACTGTAGAAGCACATTTATGAGCATAAATTGCATAAATCTAATCAAATGTCTGAAGCAATGATAACATAAGGAGGATTAAAGATCTGGAACAGGTAAGTTGGTTTCTGTGTTCCCAAACAATAAGACACCTTGTACCCGAAAGCAAGATCAATCCTCTCAATACTAGCAATAAGGCCCAGAGATCATAAGCTCCAACCCAAGACAATGGCCTATAGTGGCCAACCAAGTTTCCAACATGGCATCTGCAAACAGGAAATGGATAACATTACCTAATTTTTTTTAAATATTCTAAACCTAAAAGTTTTTAACAATTCTTATGAAGTTATTACAAGGAGCAAAGTAATGATAATAATTATTAAAAAATTTTAAAAAAAAAAACTACAAATTTTTTTGCTTTTTATAGGGAAATTAATGATGATGATGAAGGAGAAGAAGTAATATAAAGGAAACAAAGTGAGGCGACCGTGATCTGAACCAAGTTGGAAAGGAGTCAACATCCACAGTTTACTAACCCCCCCCTATTTACTGAAAAGCCTGCCAAAATTTCAGTCAAACATGAAACCCTAGCTCGCCTCCCATTACTCGAAAGGCTTCACCTAGGGTTTCAAGCTCAGCCACGAAAAAAAAAACAAAAAAAACCACAAAAAAACAAAAAAGTAATATTAACAAGTTACCAAGCTTGATTGAAGAGAAAGATCTGCTTGAATTCAAGAAGAGGTGTCAGAAACTGGATTCACACAAAGGAGACAAAGCTTCAGACTTGCCAGTAAAACTGAAAAATAAAAAACCAGAAAGAAGGAAGAAATCAACTCCTATGTTACTTACTTTTCAGAGAACACAAAGGAGAAAATAAAAAAACCCAGTAAAAAGTTAAGATCACTGAAAAAGGAAACCAAGCAGCAAAGTGAAAGATCCACTAGAAATCCAGCAATGTTAGGTGGGGGATTTTTGAGATTAAGTGGATACAAAAGGATTTCAGATCATTTTTTGGATACTATACTGTTCATACTAAAATCATCATCAAGAACAAGTGCATGGCACTATACCTGCTTTTTCCTTTCAAGAAAAAACATATCGATCATAAAGAAGATACCCAGATACTCAAAACTAAAGATAATTAATTAATAAGAACACCCATCGATCTTAAAAGCAGCTGACAAAAGATCTTAAAGATACCCATGATGGAGGCGAAAAGTTGGAACAAGAACCAAAAGAAGAAACACCCAGATCAGCATAAAGATATTAATGTTAAGCATAAGAAAAAAGGAAAAGAAAAGGGAGTAATAGTATTTTTCCTCAGTGAGAGCTGTACGTATATGAGTACACACGAGAGAAAGCAAGAAGAAGCCATGAAACTCAGGATAGATAGCGCCACTGATCACAAAAATATGATGATCAACAAACACTAAAAGACATGCCTTAGTGGCGCTATCCCTCCTGAGCTTTACAGATTCTCCCGTACTGCTTGTGGCGTCCATGAGAGGAAGTAGAAGAAAAAGGTGTGGAGGATGGAGCTGATGAGCTCACATGGTGGGGAATGAAAGGGGAGGGGAAGGAGCGTATTTATAAGACGAAGGGACGTAGGAGTTAGGACATTAAGAAAGAAGAGGCTTGTAAAAACCAAGTAAAATGGAGGGACGGTTTTGTTATTTGCTTAATAATAATAATATTGCATTATGTTTCCTTACTTTGTACGCTGCCGACTACGATATTCATTCTCAATCTTGGGATACGGAAAGGGAAATTCAATGGGAGTAGTAAATTAAAGAGATTATTCTACACATATAATTAGCCTCAATTTTCTCCACTTACGCTGTTTTGCCGGATGAAGACCCTGATTTTCTCCATTTTGTGCCTGGAAAGCTTACAACCGGATAAGGACTTTGGGCTGTTTATAATTACTAAATAAAAAGTTATAGTAATTATAAATTGATTTGTTTGGTAGAGAAAAAATTTTCAAAAATGTTCTTTTGCTTTAAATAAATTCAATATCCAAAATAGGCCAAAATACCCAATTGTTTAAAAGACCCAGTTATTAGTCCGGATAACCAACTACCAATCGATAATTGGTGGTTATTACATAACCTGGTAACCGGTTTCAGTTTTTAAAATTGACCAGCCAGCTACTCAAGTTCCGGTCAGCGATCTTAGTCAATAACTGCCAACCAAAATTAGATTTACACCTATACTTTCAAATGCATACTCTCTGATGTAGCACTAAAAATCACCGCTAAATTTTAAATGAATCGCTCTTGGATTTTGGATATATTGGTATTTTTTAATGTTAGGTTAGAAAGTGTAAGAATGAAAGTGTGTGCATATATATATAGCATTTATCTTTTTAAAGAGCTCTTTCAGGTTTTCTTTTTTTTTTTTAGGCAAAAGCCTTATTTTCAAACGCAATATCAAATAGACTCTTAATGCATCCTATAATAATGTTATATCATACACTCTCATTTCATCCTCATCTTACTGAGTTGATTTAATAGTGTCAATCAGCTCTTATATAAGATTGCTAAGGGTGTTGAGTTCAAATATTTCCAACAATTTGTCTAAAACTTCTATATTGTGTATATTTATTTAATATGAAGCAAAAATAATTACCTCTAGCAGCTTGTTTTCTCGTTATCTAAAACATATATTTATTTTTTTATTAGCTACTGTTAGGCAA
Source organism: Corylus avellana (assembly GCF_901000735.1). Taxonomy (NCBI): domain Eukaryota; kingdom Viridiplantae; phylum Streptophyta; class Magnoliopsida; order Fagales; family Betulaceae; genus Corylus; species Corylus avellana. The sequence continues at coordinate 21,662,905 of NC_081550.1, read as the reverse complement.
GAACTTTAACTTATGTTATATATATATATATATATATATATTCGGACACAATCTAACACAAAAGTTTTTAGTAAGGGAAAACCGACACCCAACACAAAGTAATACATAATTTTACCGAACAAATTATTGTGACTTGACCATCCCAAATAACACTCTTCTCATTAAAACCATAACGCATCAATTAAACTTTCTTTTATATTACTTTTAGAAAAAAAACTTCTACTGTGACATAAAAATGGAAATAATTTGGAGTGTTTTGTATTTTAAGTTATTTGTTAATGTTTTTATTCTAAAGCATAAAATAAAACAAAAGTAAACAAGAGAATGATTTAACAAAGGTGGCGCCAAGCTTTTTGTGCCACCTTCCGCGGCTGTTTCCGGCTAGCTCGCGATCGGCCTCCTCCGGCTGTCGTGACCCGCTATGTGTGTTTTTCGCATTTATTTCCATGTATTTTTGTTTTTCTGTAATTTATTTTCCTGCATTTCTTTTACTGTTCCCTTTATTTCCCTGCATGGTTTAGGGGTTTTGCTTGTAATAAGGCTCTCTCCTTCTGCTTTGTTGCGTTCGGTTGCTGCATGTTATTATTGGTCCAAACCCTTGGGTTGTGGATATGAACTTTATCCTGGCCTTCAGGTCAAGGAGGATGAGTATCGGTTTGGGAGTTTTGCTCTCAAGGCCAAAGAATAAGCGTTACCTATGCATTAAATGGTATCTGTTTGATACAGATCTGATTTTTAAACCTGATGATTAGTCATAGATTAGCGAATGCTGTTATGGTTGATTTGGTCTGTTGTTGATGACTGTATCTTTAGCTTCGACTATGATTTACTTCAGAACTTTTTGCTCTATTTGTAAGAGTTTTAGGCTCGCGATTTTTATCAATGAATGAGTATGGTATGTTTCAAAAAAAAAAAAACAAAGGGAAATGTTAGGTGTTCTTTTAATGTCTTCTTGGTGTCCTCCTAACTGTAATGTGACTTTTAAAATCACTAATAGATTAAAATTCAATAATGATAATCTCAAATTCAACGATAATTTTGAAAGCCACATCACAGTTGGGAGGACACCGGAAAAACACTAGAAGAACACCTAGTATTTCCCTTTAACAAATGAAGCCAATTAGCTTTCAGTTTTTTATTTTTATTTATTTTTTCATTTGGCATTTTTAACACCTTGCATTTCCCTTTAACAAATGAAGCCAATTAGCTTTCAGTATTTTTTTTTATTTTTTTTGGCATTTTTACAAGAGAAATGCCACACACTCTCACTTTCACACTTCAAAGTACATTCTTCCTAACGTTTAGTTGAAAATCACAATTATATCTAAAATTTAATAGCAATCCATCCAAATGTAATCATAATTTTTAATGTCACATTAAGGAGTATATATCTAGAAGTGTGAGAGTGTGAATTAGTTTAGCATTTTTCTTTTCACAATGATTATCTTATTTGTTCTTTTTTTTTTTTTTTTTTTTTTTTTTATTCAATGCATGGAGGAAAGTGGAATCACATTTGTTCTTATCAATTAAACTAAGTCTTCAAATGGCATTTTGCGTTGGCATGGATGTTTGTCGTTGTGGTCATATAAAAAACAAAATTTGAGATAATTTAAATGGTATGAAAACATACGTAAGTATTAAATTTGAATCTTCATTATATAATTTTAACCTCAATTTTAGTTAAGATATTTCATGTGTTATGTTTTATTCATTGAAGAATTGTTTGAGCTAAATAATATTATGTTAGGGATAGGGGAAGGGGACTGCCCCCCCCCCCCCCCCCCAAATGACAAGAAAAAAAATTTTCTAAGGTAAATTTTTTTTTTTTTTTTGGCTAATTGGCCCTTGCCAGTTATATTTTTTTGACATGAGCCCCTACCCATTTGCAAGGCTGGCTCCTTCTTTGATTATAGTATTAATTAAATGATTAAATTTATTATTTAATTTTAACTTAAACTTTTAAAATAAATAGTAATTTAACTTTGATAAACTATGATTCTTAATAAATACAGTAAGATAAATATTAAAAACTGCAGTTTTATTTCACAATTATTTCACAATGTTGATAACTTGATTAAGAATCATGATTTTATCAAGGTTGATTAAAACAGTTCCGTCAGTATTATAAGAAAAAATTAGCATTTATTCATAAAGTAATAATCATGATTATGAACAAATATTGTGGTCTCATGGGTAAAAAAACAGAGTTGCATGTATTTAATAATCTAATTGAAGTAATTTCTCATTGTATTTGAATCAAAGTTATATATATATATATATATATATATGTGTGTGTGTGTGTGTGTGTGTGTGTGTACACTTGGGGTGGGGTGCTTCAACTATCATTACATCAACGGTCAATCAAAGGCTCTTCACCATCCCAACATCACTTGTGGGCAATACTATTGGACCCTGTTTGTTGTCAAAAGTAATCATCATGAGTTAATAATCTAAATTAGAGCCGGCAACATTATTCTTTATATTTCGCTTCAATTTCACTCGGAATACTTATGATGATGATAAAGTTAATGATTCAACAATCTCCAGCAATTACCTCAAGTTTAAGTGCTTCAGTTCTTTTCTCATTTAGTTTTTTGACTTTTAAGGATGCGGATTCTTCTGTGTATTGAAATTGATCATGTAAAAGACTGTCTAAATCCTATCTACTCGACCAGATATCTAGACAGTTCAAGCAGGTAGGGTTTGAACTACCTAAGGTTCAAGTGTCTTTTCATATGAAACATCTCACCTCATTCGATGTAAAACTATTATGCTATCAAATCTGCTAGGCATTTCTTTAATTTTCAATCCTTTTGATCTTTCTAGTTTTTTTTTTTTTTTTTTTTGAGGGGTGATTGGATGTGAGGAAGGCTTGGCTTTAGGGGGTGGGGGTGGGGGGTTAATTTGCAATATATTGGAGAGTTTAGGGGGATTTCTAAATTTGATGAAGGATACATTTAAATGTTTAGTCTTTGAATCATATGGTGCTAATAATAACTTTTCAAATGCTTTGCTAATTCATGAAAGATAGACTTGACTTGAGATAAATGTGGTTAATAATTTAGAAATTCTATTAGTTCACAATTGTTTATAACAAAATAAATAGCATATTTAAGAATTTCTCCACAATTATTGGAGAAACCCGACACACCCATTCAAAGCATAACTTTATATTTGTGTAGAGTTTTCGCTCCAAAAAGTTGGAGAAGAGTCTCGTCAAATAAGAATTTTGTGCAATAGAACAATTATGTATGATAATATGTTCAAACCTTACTTGTTCGGACAGAATCCAAGTAGACTTTCACAAATCAACATGATCTCGTGTTTGACTATTTTATTGTTATCAAACAAGAATTCGAGTAAGCTCAAGACCATGATCTAAACAATCATCCAAAGTGTTCACTTCAAAGGTATGTGTTGTATCACGTGTTCTATGCTTAGAAAAAGCACAATATCAAAAGAGATATGTTATTGGTCTTTTTCATTTGTTCTTCTTTTATTTAACTCTTACAAATTCATCATTAAATTTGTCGGACCCATCAAAAATCATTTATCATGTCTAAATGGAAATGCTTTACATAATGTCTCCAACCTAATTATCGTCTCTGTACACACGGGCATAAATCATGTGATTGGGTCAAATGATCTTACGTGTATTGCGCCCAAATTCATTCACCTAACTCACTTACCCTCCTTGGACCACATTTTTTAGACCCTAAACATGCTTGTTTTGCACAATCGGGCACACTTTTTTTTGACAAGAATAAGATAATTTACCTTACCCAAGAGGAAAAAGAATAATTAAGAGAATTCAACTTAGGACAAGACGATCTCACAGTGTCTTCCTCGTGGGAAAAATAAAATAACATGCTCTTATTAAAATAAGGACGAAAAATTTCAATTAAATGGGTTGAAGGAATTAAACTGATATATATATATTTAAGACCCATGATAATTTTGGGCAGTGTAATGCTAGGTACCATTTGATTCAAGAGCTGCTAGATCCTACCGCATTAACTTTTATGCTATATTTATAAGATGTTTGTGTGGTCTATAGTATTACTATATTCTCTATACTTAAAATGCATATAATTTTTTAACATATACATAATCATGTTAAAAGAATTCATATTTATTTCATAATTATAATTCAGTAGTCTCAACTAACTTTTGAATCAATATTATTTTTTTAAAAAAATTAAAATCTAAAGATTAGTTGATACTGCCACATCAACATTATGTGATAATTATGAAATAAAAATATAATTTATAACATTACACATAAATTTTAAAGCAATGTTAAATACCACTCCCTCGTTTCACTTTATTATTATTATTATTTACCATAGCTAACCTAAAGGTTAATGGGTAGTGTCACTCAACAAATGCTCTATATGTCATTTCTTTTTTAATGTTTAGAAAAAATTTTAAAAAAATTACAAAAGCATACTAACATTAGATTCTTTATATTTAACCAACTCTTAAGGGTTGCATTTCTTTTTTTTTCTCTCTTCTTTCATTTTTTGTCTTTTAATTATAAATTGTGTTGAAATTTTGTAAAAAAAATGAGAGTAAGTAAGAAATTTGTATTTTGTAAATAAATAATATTTTAATGGTATATAAAAATATAAAGAAAGGTATTGTGAAATATATATTCATATGGAAGGAAAAAATAATTGTGTCCTAAACTTAAAAAAAAATCAAGGAATGCTGCTGATGAAAACTACATGTACTAGTTCAGTAATTTTTTCAATCGTTAAAAAACTACCATGTGTAAATTTTTTTTGTTTTTTACATCACTTGAACCCAAAAACATTTTTACCCTTAAAAATTATAATAATTGGAAGAGAAAAGGGCAGTGATGTAAATTTGTGTATATTTGGAGGCAATTGTATGTGTAGAAGAAGGAGAAATGTCCGTAGGTTGCTGGTCATTCCTATGCCACATTTCTGACTCAGAGGGACGCCTCGGCACTTGCACCCAGATACCCCGCACCGCGAGACGTGAGTGAGAGGCTACGCCCTACGCGTAGTACTAGACCCTCCATGGGAAGATCATAGCTCTCTTTCTCTCTCTCTCTCCGTCTCTCTGGGCTTCTTTCTTTCAGACTGACCCCTCGGGAACCGAGGCCTTTTTTTCTATCTAGTTTCTGCTTCTGCTATTCTGCTACAGCTTTCCATTTCATTTATTACTTTCTGGGACGCTCTTTATAAGGACATTAATGCCCTCAGACCTTTCTGACCAACATCAATGGGTGGGGATAGGAGGAATATCTTTCAACAACTAAATCGGTAAAAACAAAAATCTGGGCATTTTCGTCATTTTCATTTCTTTTTTGCTTTCCTTGGCCTTCTTCTTCTGCCACCATGTCTGACTGACCCCGCTGCCCCGAAAAAGGCAAGATCTATCTTTCATCTTTTTTTCCCTTTTTATGTTTATTATATACGATTTCAGATTTCAGATTTCTTTTTATATTCAATTTTGTATCATCTAGTTCTAATATTTATACCCAGAGAGTAGAGTAGGCTACACATTATGTTTTTTGATTTTATTTTTTATTTTCTAATAATGATTGAGGTAGTATATAACGTTACTTTATTTATTTTGATTTAATGTCCACTAGTCAAGTTTAACAATTTTAAATTATATAATTTTTTTAAAATAACAATTTATAACACGGCTAATAAAAAATGCAATATTAAATGCAGTTAAATATTTGAATTTTTCACATTTTCAAATAATATATACTTTTTTTCAAACCGCCTATTAAACAAGATATTTTCTAAGGTTTTCTTAAAAATTATAAGTTTGGCCGACAAAATCACTGGGTCAAACATAACCTTATTTATTATTATTATTATGAAAAAGATATTGCAATTCAATTTTTTTTTTTTTTTTTTTACATGTCCGCACAAGAGAGGGATGAGGATTCAAATTAGTGATCTCCACTTTATTAAGCGTGATCTCAACCAATTGAGCTACCTCTTGGAGATACAATTCAAATAACTTAATAAGTTAATCAAAACATGCGAGGCGGGTTTTCATTTAAAGAAGTGATAAAAATTATTTTTCATTCTATTTTTGTACGGTAAATAAGTAAATTTACCATTAAATTTGTTTAAGACTCACGTGAGTACACATATCCTTTAAATTTTTTTTTTTTTAAAAAAAAAATGTTTAAAAGAATAATAGCTATGACGCGTGATTTTAGGTGAGAATGCAACTATGTAGAAGGTTAATGAGAGCTTATAACTCTAATTTTTACAAGTTTAGTGAAATAACTATCATCATAGTTAATAGATGTAGACATCATTTTTCAAGTAACTTAAATCTTAAGTTATTGATTTTATTTATTTTTTAATTTCCCTAAACCACTTTTTATCTATTTTGCCCAACTTGAATCCTACACTCTGTGATCTTATGTCTTAGAGCATTCCCAGCAGACTCCCTATAAGGGAGTCTGTTCCCTATGTGTAGGGAATATGTCCAAAAAATCACAAAAAATGTCCCACAGCAGATTCCCTAAATGAGCCTCAACTATGAGGATCGCTACAGTAGAACCCAAAATATAGGGTTCCACTATTGCGATCCTTATGATTATTAAATTCAAAAAAAACATTTCTCTCTCTTCTTTACACTCTCCTCTTTCCTCTCTCCTCTTACAATTCTCTCTCCTCTCTCCTCTCATATATATAATATAATTAAAAAAATAAATATTTTAATGATATAGGGAATGATTAAGGGAAGCTATTGGGGTGTATTTTGACATAAGGAAGCAAAAAGTAGTTTGGATCCTTAAATATAGGGAAAATGACGAGGAAGCTACTGGGAATGCTCTTAGTACATTTACGATCGCCCATTCAAACACCTCAGATACGTGGAAAATAATCCGTCACATGGTAATTAAGCAATAATGAATTATATTTACGAGTTTTTTTGTTGGATAGAAATTAAGCTATAAAATGATTTGTAGCTAATTCATACATACCAATCTAATAAAATGACATGTGTCACTTAACTATTAAAAATATATATATTTTACATATTAGAGAATACATATTATTTTATTAGATTGATTGATATGAATTAACTATAAACTGATTGTTTCCGATGACTCTTTCGTGTTTCACAAAACTCTAGCCCCGATCTAATTGTAAAATAAAAAATAAAAAAAAGGCTTTAATAAAACTTATTGTTAAGTTTAAATGTTTAATGTATCATTCTACTCTTTTGTGCACATGGACCTCCACCTCGTTAAAACGTATTAATTGTGTCATGTATCCTTGGAGAAATCAAAAGTCACCTTCGAGAACATGAGACCAGTACCATTCGACAATAACAACATAGAAATCTCACAAGGCCGTACGGATCGGTAGACATGTTCTGGGTATTGGCTTGCTTTATTTTTCATCAAAAGATACGATATAGATTGGATTTAGCGACGTATCAGCTTTGTAGAACCCGCACTAGAGAAATCTTGATAGTCTCCGATGCCAGCAGGCCCAGCACCTAAATAAATATATTGAGCTTTAAAAGAGGCCAAGTGGAGCCTTTAGGCTTGATCAACGACAGCTTTTGAAACCCGTGGAAATATTTATGCAGATAGGGCCCTTTTTTTCAATTACCATTTTGAAATTTTTATTAATCCAAATTTTAGAAAATTTCAACAGTAAATGAGAAAAAAAAGCATCATGTACGTCAGACGATGATAATTTTGAAAAGTGAAAGGACGAAAAAATACCAAAAAAGAAAGATAAGCATTTTCCATAGGCCTAAGTGTTCCAAATAGTTTATGAGCAATTTCGGGTACTAGATTATCCGAACATTTGAAAGGATTTTAATTCGTGTTTGCATATTGAGTTTAAGTAATGTTGAGATATAAGTATAAGATTATATAGGTTAATCATAATCATAACGTTATATATTTCATTTTTAGCTCTAAATGTCAAGTGTCGAGTTCACTTTGTATTGATATATAGATATAAGTTTATATAAGGGTGCGTTTGATATTGCGATTTCATATATAAAAAATAAAATTTTAAACTAAATCCCAGAAATTTGGGATTGAATTTTCAAAAAATTGCGATTTGAAAACCATATAGAATTTACGTTTTCAAATTGTAAGTAAGGAGACGATTTTTTAAAAATATGTAATTTTAAAATCTAAACTGCGATTTTAAATGTCAATTTACGATTTTGCCAAACACGTAACTACGTTTCTAAAAATCAACATTTTTAAATCGCACTTTTTTAAATGACAAACCCAAACCGACACTAAAAATACCAAATTTTTTAACTATAATCCCCTAAAGTTCAAATGAATTCGAGAATCTAAATTTGAGTATCTTATCACAAAAAAAAATTGTCGGCCGTATGCATTCTCCTCTCTCATCCCAGCCGAATTTTCTTAAATTCCAACAGAAGACTTTAATTTTTATTTTATTTTATATTATTTCGGCCAAAGTTGAAAGTTCCCACGAGAAATTTTTTAGTTTCCATGATTAGATATGAGGAAAAGATTCTCTAGATACGCTAGTCTAGCAAGAAAGCAGCAAGTTAAGGCAGCAGCGGAACTCGTGGGCTGCCACCATCTGCAACCTAAAAAGGTCTTAGGCCAAACCTTAGTCGGCAGACCCCCCTGCAAGTGTATGTAGCCATGGTTGTGTCACGTCAACATGTTTGTTGCAGAAGCCCCCCCCTCCCCCCGGCCTACAGTTTTGCAGCGTTGGGGTCCAGCCTCCACCAACCTGGCCCTCCTCTATTCATTTCTTTGCCACCATATTCAATCGTCTTCATGAAAGCTCTGAATATTATGTTATATATATATATATATATATATATATATATATACGTATCTTTGAAAAAGAAGACGAAGAATGGCTAGTAGTATGCCTTCAATTAAAATATTGAACCCCTTCGCCCCATTGGAGGGGGGAGGTAGAAAACTTGGCAATTAACCCCCAAGCCAATAGATTACAGACGTATTAATTAAATTAATACAGATTACAGTTGCTTTTTCTCATGTTAATTAATAGGGTTAACATCCGTATAAAGTTAGGGTTAACATCCGTATAAAGTTAATGCTTGTGACATGTGGCACTATGTTAGGCCCTGCTGTGATGTAATCTTACTAGTAAAGTCAAAGTATCATAAATAAATGCCACATTATCATTTATTTAATAAGCTTCAAGCTTTTAAGTGGGTGGAGAAATTAAACTTAGCAACTAACCACCAAGCCAATAGTGAATATGAAAGTCTTTATTGGGTTTAATTATTCAAGCAAAGTATGAGCATTTCATTCTCTTACTTGGGCATAGTTCTTTTGGGTTTACCGTCAAAATTTGTACCCATTAAACGAGGATTTCAATGAAGTCTACCTGTTTGGTTGGCTGAATAGTTCTTCAAATGTTTGAAAACCTATTCAAACAAAAACACTATTAAGACCGTCTCTCAACCACTAATCATACAAATTACAATTCAATAAGCTAATCTCGAGAGAAGGGCCACTTAATCAAATACATGTTACAGTTGCATTGCTTATGTTGATTAATGAAACAGGAGAGCATTAATTTAGTTATATTTAAGGAATATTTTTGTCATTTTACTTTTTACAAAACAAAAATATACTTCAAATATAATCAATTGAATTTTCTCTAGTTCAAATAAACTGAAAATAATATTAATTATTGATTAATAAAGTTATCATATATATAAAGTCAATGCTTATAATGTATTTTTTATCGTTTTAATTAGATTTTACGGTATCTAATTATGCATATTATGTCGCGTCAAGGACTATGGGAGGCCAAGGTGTGATGTAATCTATCTAAGGAATAAGTCAAAGTATCATAAATAAAATGCTAAGTGTATGATTAATTAAATTAATAAAGCTCTCAAATGTTTATTAAGTAGGTGGAGAAGGCAATCACACGACTGAAGGAGTAGGTGGGTGAAAGGTCAAAAAAAACTTGCACAAGAGGGAAGGGGGGGGGGGGGGGGCATGAGGTTTGGGTAACATCCATCCGTATACAAAAATCTCTCTGATCTTTCTATTGGATTGAGGGGGAAGGGTCCCACACCGACAGGGTCTTCATATTGGCTCTCCCACTTGTCCGCATATCAACAATACACCAAACGCCAGAGCCGGATCAAGCACCCCCTGGTGGTGGCCCCCACCTCATTTTGATGGTTGGGGGACTCCCGGGGTGACCACTCGTTGTTATTTAGACTTTTCAAGCTTTGCTTGGATGGGGTTGAGGAAATCTTACAACAGAATCGAATGGTGGGGAGCGGACTTTTTTTATTTTTTAAGAACTATAATATTATTTTAATAATTTCTTTTATTCTTTTTATTTTATTTTATATATAATTAAATAATTTCACATTCTATCATACACGTTTTACTGTTATGTTTGAGCACTCTTAATAACTATTTATTATCATTTTTTAAATATATAGAAAATGAAACTATTTTTTATTTTCTACACTATTAAAACATTTTTTTTTTTTTACATAATACAAATTCTTTACGTACTTTTACTTTTTCTACAAAAGCCAACCAACACGGTCTTCAATGAAAAATAAAGAGATGAGAAATAAATATTTTAAGTTAATAATATATACAAATCCTAACAAATTTTATGAAAATTTTTCTATATTTAGAGAGAGAAAGAGGCTTTTTTTTTTTTTTT
>NC_081550.1:21620447-21652114 GCF_901000735.1 Corylus avellana | reverse complement strand
CCTCCATGTCTGACTAACCCCACTGCCCCGAAAAAGGCAAGATCTATCTTTCATCTTTTTTTCCCTTTTTATGTTTATTATATACGATTTCAGATTTCTTTTTTGTATCATCTACTTCTAATATTTATACCCAGAGAGTAGAGTAGGCTACACATTATGTTTTTTGATTTTATTTTCTAATAATGATTGAGGTGTTATATAACGTTACTTTATTTATTTTGATTTAATGTCCACTACTCAAGTTTAACAATTTTAAATTATATAGTTTTTAAAAAATAACAATTTTATAACACGGCTAATAAAAAATGCAATATTAAATGCAGTTAAATATTTGAATTTTTCACATTTTCAAATAATATATACTTTTTTTCAAACCGCCTATTAAACAAGATATTTTCTAAGGTTTTCTTAAAAATTATAAGTTTGGCCGACAAAATCACCGGGTCAAACATACCCTTATTTATTATTATTATTATGAAAAAGATATTGCAATTCAAATAACTTAATAAGTTACTTGATCAAAACATATAAAAATCAATTTTCATTCTATTTTTGTATGGTAAATGAATAAATTTACCATTAAATGTATTTGAAATTCACGAGAGTCCACAGATCCTTTAAATTTGTTTGTTTTTTTTAAAACAGTTTAAAAGAATAATAGCTATGACGCGTGATTTTAGGTGAGAATGCAACTATGTAGAAGGTTAATGAGAGCTTTAACTCTAATTTATACAAGTTTAGTGAAATAACTATCATCATAATTAATAGATGTAGACATCATTTTTCAAGTAACTTAAATCTTAAGTTATTGATTTTATTTATTTTTTAATTTCCCTAAACCACTTTTTATCTATTTTGCCCAACTTAAATCCTACACTTTGTGATCTTATGTCTTAGTACATTTACGATCGCCCATTCAAACACCTTAGATACATGGAAAATAATCCGTCACATGGTAATTAAGCAATAATGAACTAAATTTACGAGTTTTTTTTTTTTTTTTGAATAGAAATTAAGCTATAAAATGATTTGTAGCTAATTCATACATACAAATCTAATAAAATGACATGTGTCACTTAACTATTAAAAATATATATATTTTACATATTAGAGAACACATATTATTTTATTAAATTGATTTATATGAATTAACTATAAATTGATTGACTAATTGTTTCTGATGACTCTTTCTTGTTTCGCAAAAGTCTAGCCCCGATCTGATCGTAAAATAAAAAATAAAAAAATAAAAAAGCTTTAATAAAACTTATTGTTAATTTTAATGTATCATTCTACTCTTTTGTGCACATGGACCTCCACCTCGTTAAAACGTATTAATTGTGTCATGTATCCTTGGAGAAATCAAAAGTCACCTTCGAGAACATGAGACCAGTACCATTCGACAATAACAACATAGAAATCTCACAAGACCGTACGGATCGGTAGACATGTTCTGGGTATTGGCTTGCTTTATTTTTCATCAAAAGATACGATATAGATTGGATATTAGCGACGTATCAGCTTTGTAGAACCCGCACTAGAGAAATCTTGATAGTCTCCGATGCCAGCAGGCCCAGCACCTAAATAAATATATTGAGCTTTAAAAGAGGCCAAGTGGAGCCTTTAGGTTTAATCAACGACAGCTTTTGAAACCCGTGGAAATATTTATGCAGATAGGGCACTTTTTTTCAGTTACCATTTTGAAATTTTTATTAATCCAAATTTTAGAAAATTCCAACAGTAAATGAGAAAAAAACATCATGTAAGTAGATGATAATTTTAAAAAGTGAAAGGACGAAAGAATACCAAAATAGAAACATAAGCATTTTCCATAAGCCTGAGTGTTCCAAATAGTTTATGAGCAATTTAGGGTACTAGATTGTTGAAACATTTTAAAGGGTGTCAATTCGTGTTTGCATGTTGAGTTCAGATAATGTTGAGATATAGGTATAAGATTATATAGGTTAATCATAATCATAACGTTATATATTTCATTTTTAGCTCTAAATGTTGAGTGTCGAGTTTAGTTTGTATTGATATATAGATATAAATCTATATAAGGATGCGTTTGATATTGTAATTTCATAAATAAAAATAAAATTTTAAACTAAATCCCAAAAAATTGATTATTTGGGATTTAATTTTTAAAAAATTACGATTTGAAAACCATATAGAATTTGCGTTTTCAAATTGCAAGTAAGGTTTTTGAAAACACGTAATTTTAAATGTTAATCTACGATTTTGCCAAATATGTAACTGCGTTTCTAAAAATTAACATTTTTAAATTGCACTTTTTTAAATGACAAACCCAAACGGACACCAAAAATACCAAATTTTTTAACTATAATCCCCTAAAGTTCATATGAATTCGATAATCTAAATTTGAGTATCTTATAAAAAAAAAAAAAAAAAAAAAAAATTTGTCGGCCGTATGCATTCTCCTCTCTCATCCCAGCCGAATTTCCTTAAATTCCAACAGAAGACTTTAATTTTTATTTTATTTTCTATTATTTCGGCCAAAGTTGAAAGTTCCCACGAGAAATTTTTTAGTTTCCATGATTAGATATGAGGAAAAGATTCTCTAGATACGCTAGTCTAGCAAGAAAGCAGCAAGTTAAGGCAGCAGCGGAACTCGTGGGCTGCCACCATCTGCAACCTAAAAAGGTCTTAGGCCAAACCTTAGTCGGCAGACCCCCTGCAAGTGTATGTAGCCATGGTTGTGTCACGTCAACATGTTTGTTGCAGAAGCCCCCCCCGCCCCCCGGCCTACAGTTTTGCAGCGTTGGGGTCCAGCCTCCACCAACCTGGCCCTCCTCTATTCATTTCTTTGCCACCATATTCAATCGTCTTCATGAAAGCTCTGAATATTATGTTATATATATATATATATATATATATATACGTATCTTTGAAAAAGAAGACGAAGAATGGCTAGTAGTATGCCTTCAATTAAAATATTGAACCCCTTCGCCCCATTGGAGGGGGGAGGTAGAAAACTTGGCAATTAACCCCCAAGCCAATAGATTACAGACGTATTAATTAAATTAATACAGATTACAGTTGCTTTTTCTCATGTTAATTAATAGGGTTAACATCCGTATAAAGTTAGGGTTAACATCCGTATAAAGTTAATGCTTGTGACATGTGGCACTATGTTAGGCCCTGCTGTGATGTAATCTTACTAGTAAAGTCAAAGTATCATAAATAAATGCCACATTATCATTTATTTAATAAGCTCCAAGGTTTTAAGTGGGTGGAGAAATTAAACTTAGCAACTAACCACCAAGCCAATAGTGAATATAAAAGTCTTTATTGGGTTTAATTATTCAAGCAAAGTATGAGCATTTCATTCTCTTACTTGGGCATAGTTCTTTTGGGTTTACCGTCAAAATTTGTACCCATTAAACGAGGATTTCAATGAAGTCTACCTGTTTGGTTGGCTGAATAGTTCTTCAAATGTTTGAAAACCTATTCAAACAAAAACACTATTAAGACCGTCTCTCAACCACTAATCATACAAATTACAATTCAATAAGCTAATCTTGAGAGAAGGGCCACTTAATCAAATACATGTTACAGTTGCATTGCTTATTTTGATTAATGAAACAGGATAGCATTAATTTAGTTATATTTAAGGAGTATTTTTGTCATTTTACTTTTTACAAAACAAAAATATACTTCAAATATAATCAATTGAATTTTCTCTAGTTCAAATAAACTGAAAATAATATTAATTCTTGATTAATAAAGTTATCATATATATAAAGTCAATGCTTATAATGTATTTTTTATCGTTTTAATTAGATTTTACGGTATCTAATTATGCATATTATGTCGCGTCAAGGACTATGGGAGGCCAAGGTGTGATGTAATCTATCTAAGGCATAAGTCAAAGTATCATAAATAAAATGCAAAGTGTATGATTAATTAAATTAATAAAGCTCTCAAATGCTTATTAAGTAGGTGGAGAAGGCAATCACACGACTGAAGGAGTAGGTGGGTGAAAGGTCAAAAAAAACTTGCACAAGAGGGAAGGGGGGGGGCATGGGGATTTGGGTAACATCCATCCGTATACAAAAATCTCTCTGATCTTTCTATTGGATTGAGGGGGAAGGGTCCCACACCGACAGGGTCTTCATATTGGCTCTCCCACTTGTCCGCATATCAACAATACACCAAACGCCAGAGCCGGATCAAGCACCCCCTGGTGGTGGCCCCCACCTCATTTTGATGGTTGGGGGACTCCCGGGGTGACCACTCGTTGTTATTAGACTTTTCAAGCTTTGCTTGGATGGGGTTGAGGAAATCTTACAACAGAATCGAATGGTGGGGAGCGGACTTTTTTTATTTTTTTAGTACTATAATATTATTTTAATAATTTCTTTTATTCTTTTTTTTTTATATATATAATTAAATAATTTCACAATCTATCATACACGTTTTACTGTTATGTTTGAGCACTCTTAATAACTATTTATTATCATTTTTTAAATATATAGAAAATGAAACTATTTTTTATTTTCTACACTATTTAAACATTAATTTTTTTTTTTTACATAATACAAATTCTTTACGTACTTTTACTTTTTCTACAAAAGCCAACCAACACGGTCTTCAATGAAAAATAAAGAGATGAGAAATAAATATTTTAAGTTAATAATATATACAAATCCTAACAAATTTTATGAAAATTTTTCTATATTTAGAGAAAGAAAGAGGCTTTTTTTTTTTTTTTTTAAAGGAAACATTTCGTACACATTCATCGATAAAAATTGCAAACAAGTGCTCTTACAAACAGAGTAAAAAATTCTAAAGCAAATCATAGCCGAAGCTAAAGATACAAAATCAACCATAACAAATAGCATCTGTTAACACATGACTATTTATCAGGTTTAATATCAAATCTGTACCAAAATAGACACAATTCAATACATAGGTAGCGCTTATTCCTCAGCCACCAGAGCAAAGAACTCCCATGCTGAAACTCATCCTCCTCGATCCGAACGCCAAGATATCATTCACATCCACAACCCAAGGGTCTAGACTAAAGCAGTAGTAACAAGCAGATCAAAGAGAGAAGACAAAGCTTTATTACAAGCAAAAAAAAGGAAAGAAAAACGTACTAAAATAAAGGGTTAAACGGAAATACAAGCAACTAAAGGGATAAACAGAAATACAACAAAAGAAACCCAACAATATAGTGAAAAAACATGAAAAGCACACCTTGTGGATAACGAGAGTCGGAAGAAAGCCAATCGCATGTTGGGCGAAAACCGATGCGGAAGGTGGCGTTGGAAGCTCATAACGGGGGGACGCAAGAAAAGACCTGGTAGCGGACGGTGGGTGGCAAAACGGGCACGGAGGAAATTGGCGGCGCACACAAACAAACTGGGACTAGGGGTGGGGGTGGGGTAGATCGGGTAAAGACAAACCGATTCAAAGCCAAGCCCAACCCAGCAAAAGACGCGGCAGATGGTGATGGCGGGGGAGGAAAGTGGCAAGGTGGAGAAAGGTTAGGTGGCCACAATAGCAAAGGGAGAAGGGTTACGCCAAAGAAAAAAATGGAACAGAAGGGGAAAAGGGCGGCAGAGAAGGGGGAGCGAGGTGACAACAGGGCTAAGAGCATCAGGTAAACTACTAGCACCCAACGTGAAGAGGGCGAGGGGAGGACTAGAGGAGGGAGGCAGCCAATGGCCATCCCTCCTCCCCTAACCTGGGGGTACCTTACCTGTCTGGCTGCAAGAAAGAGACTTTAAGGAAGCTTTAAATAGTGAATGTGTTTAAAGAAATATTAAATATTTTACCAGAGATGAGCACCAAACTAATGTTAAGCTTATTTATTGGACACGATCAAGATAATTAATCAAGATAAATGCTACAAGTACTAATGAATAAGCCCCACATAATTTTGGTACCCATCACTTGAATACCAAAAGTAATAATATAACTTATATAAGGATGACTAATTCTTCTAGAGTCTTTCCAAATGTAATGTGACTTTTAAAATTACTATTAGATTGAAATTCAATAATAATTATCTCAAATTTAATGGTGATTTTAAAAATCACATCACATTTAGAAGGACTCTAAGAGGACTAGTCCTATTTATATCATTACTTGGATACCAGCAAAATTTTCAAGATGATGTGTTATTTTTAGAGCATTTCCCTAAATTCCCTCTCTCTCTCTCCCTCTCTCTATGATATATATATATATTATCTGCCCCGCCTATTCATATTATGCTCTCCGATTGCATATAAGTGAATAGCATAATGGGTATTTGCCAATCCCAAGTTAAAGAGAAATGATAGAATTCATTATATTTTTAATCATCTCCATAGTGAATAAATTGATCTACTATTTAATTTGTGTAGAGTCCACATGAGTTGAATCATTCCTCAAAGTTAAAAACAAAATATTCCATTGAAACCTATGGCCGTGTTTGGCAACAGGCCATGGACAGTTACTATTCATACTTTACACATTTAAACTCCAAACATTCGTACTTTTGAAATCACATAAATTACTTTTTACTACTATTTAGATAAAAAAAAAATCTCTACAAAACTTTTTTTTTCATACCAAACATTTTTACTTATTTTTCACATAAATTTATTTTTGCTACAGTAACAGACGAATGCGGGCCAGCTTTTAATGGGCCCACTCTACAATAGTAGACTAGCCCAAAAAAAGCAAGGAGGAAAGGTTGCTTTGCAAAAGCCTAGATAAAAAAGATAAGAAAGTACAGAGAAAATAGAGCATGCATGAATGAGCTATCCTGAAGCCTATAGTGATTGGAAAGAATATATGAAAGTAAAAGGACCCAGAGGAAGTAGGGTCTTTTCTTTCTTCTTCGTACGCCAATCCTTGTTTAGCCAAAAAACGTGACCCATCTGTCCAATGCTTGCTCTGTCAACGTGTGTATATTATTATGTCTTCTTCCATATCGCTAGCTACACTAGCTGTTGGAGGCACCCTCTTTATACCTTCTTTTGCGGATTCAGTCTTCTTTCGTCTTTTTCATTTTAATTATCTATTTTTTTTTCAAAGTATTTATATTTTAAAGTCACGTGAATATGTATTATTATTATTTTTTTAAAACAAATATAATGCAACAAATTTGCATCCGGACTAAGCCAAGTGTAAATGCTCTAATATGTGATACTATTTATGGAGTAGGATTGCACATTGTATAGGGATTACTAGTTTTTCTTGAGTACTTACTACCATATGATAAACTCAGAAAGAGCCCTGACAAGGCCCGTGCGCCGACACCCACAACAAAGGACCCACCCCCGTGGGTAGGGGTGGGTCCGGAAGCACATGAAAACCCAAAGAGGACACAAGGCTCAACAGAGGCCCATCCACACCAAATCCCATGAACGCTCACTAACACAAGAGAGCCCAAAGAGAGACCTCATATAAGGTCTCCCCTTTCTCTCTCCATTCAATAAGTTCTCTCATTCTTCGCTAAACACATACATGAATGAGCTGCCTGAGGACGAATTTATCATCTAACACAACAGTCAACATATAACTTTGTGTCATAGTTTATGGTGAAGACCATCTGACCTGACCGCTCAATTAAGAATCTTTTGAGTACTTTCTGAACTGACAACTTTTACTATGAGCCTGTATAGATAATGTATTTAGGTATTTGTAATTGAGATATATTTATAATAAAAGAATATATATAAAGACCCTACAGTTAGGTGTGGTGTTAAATCGATTTGATACGAGAATAGTGGAGCATATATCAAGTATTAGGTCAAAAACAATGTGAGATACGCAAATCTTGAACCACTGCATGTTTACCACATATATATAATATATGGGCTATGGAATATTTGTATTAGGCTTGGCTTTTGCATCTACTATCTCCCGATGTGACTGGATTCCCCGGTGGCTACTCTTAGCTCATTTTATTCGTTACCCTTATGTGTTGGGGTTTTGTCAATTCAATTCCTCTAGCCCCCACTCCTTTGGGTCCCTCTTCTACCCCTTCTAGAGTTATAGGTGTAATTATCTTTACCATCTTCCCTCCATGCCCTAAGATTTTTTTGGAGAAAAGTGATCAGAATTTAATATTGTAGTATTTAATGTGGTATATGGTATCACATAATAAATTAAATATGTTAGAATGCTATTAGAAACAATTAATTGACATGACATTATTTACATTGTTAGATACAATAATATTAAATTCTGACTCTATTACAAGTTGAATTTGGTGTATTTGCTCCAAGTCCTTGTTGAGGAGTTTGATTTTGCTAAGGCACATTTTTAAGAGATAGATTGCCATGTGATAGTGTTACTCTTGTCGTGTACGAGGCTCTTTTTTTTTTAATTAAAAATGCAGGTGGAGGAGATCAACTAAGGTTATTTTATTTTAGCGTAATCATAGTAGTACCTACTTGTTGATTGTTAAGAGCTGCACATGAAAGACTTAGACGGTAAAAACTACAACCGTTTCTTTAAGTTCGATTGAGTTATAGCATGACTCAACTCTACCAAAACATTAATAAAAACCAAAATAATTTACACTAATCAAACATATGAAACTCAAACCACATGGGAGTCTCCTTACGTAGTTCCTTACCGGTGTTGATTATGTCAAACTCATGATATTTTCTAAACTTATTTATGTATTTGAGATAACCTGTCAAACTCATGATATTTTCTAAACTTATCTATGTATTTGAGATAACCTGGCTTATCTTATGATGTATTACTCGTACTATGATATGGTGCTTTTTTTTTTTAGGTGGGCACGTGGCAGGTATGGGTTGGAGACTGGTAAATGTTGTAAATGGGCTATGGTGGGCTGGCTAGGCCTTTTGCTTGATGCTTAAGCCATTATAGCAACTAGATGGCTAGATGGACCTTCGTTCTAAACCTCAAAATGTCCACGAATATATGCTTTTCAGGTTTTGTCCTGCTACTGATGTTTGAGAAATGAAGTTTTGGGCCTTGTGACTCTTCACTTTCAAAGGGTTTCATGGGCAAGAATTTTTGGATTAATAACAATAAGTTTATACATCTTCATGTGCCCACACATATTTTCTCGGCTATATATGGAATGTTTTCAAATATAAAATCTATGAACAAGCAAAATAAATAAAGAAGCATAGCATAAGGTCACTTTGATATCAAAAAGGCTCGGCCCAATCTTTGTTTATATTAAATTATCTAATTAATCAATTTAAACTTTTAAGATAAGCTGTGGTTTAACTTGATGTTAAAGTTAAAAGTTTCGAATCTTAACTCCATAGTTTATTTGCAATTTTAAATATTTTTTCACGTATTGGCTTTTAATAAATTTATACGTAAAAAAAATATTAAAACTTAAACTTTTAGAATAAGTGATATTTAACCATTTTGTCTAAATATATATGATAAATGCTGGGATATTAACTCTTTTACTAATATAGGCTTACTAAACTGATGTGTAGCTCATTCATTAGAGAAAAAAAAAATAATTAATTAAAATAAATATAACGAATACTAATAAATGTGCTATACATCAGTTTAGTAAGCCTCTATTACTTAAAATATTTTTTCTAAAGTGAAAATGACCAAGTGACGTGTCACCATCACGGTGGAGGCGATGTTACCTATTTAGTATATTTAACTAAATAATTTGTATCAATTGTTAATTAATGTAATTAATACATTAATTATTAAACATGGATATAGATGCTAGGGGTGAGGGACTTCCATTCGTTTTCAATGGATAGTTCAATCGTTCAAAAGACCATGCCTTATAAAATAGATATCACTAGATCAAATTTTTCTCTTGATTTTCTTTCCATTGAGAGGGGTTTGATTATTATCCCTTCTAACTAATTTGAGATGGTCCAGCTATTTATTATCATTTTTTATTTGTTTCTTTTATATCTATATTTTAATTTTTATATTTTTTAGTATAAGAGATACTGTGTCGTATTAAGGTTCGTTTAGGATTGTGGTTTTAATAAGTGCGATTTAAAAAAAAAAGTTTTTAAAATCACTATTTTTTAAAATTGTAAAGACGTTTGGTAAAATATGTTAAAAAATACATTTTTATTAAATATTTGTTATGCGATTTTGATTTAAATTCGCATTTTTTCAAATAAGCACTCTTTAGCCTGCTTATTGAAATTTTTTTCTTATTTTAAATTAAGTGTTTTTTAAATCGCAATGCTAAACGCCTTACGTTTTGTGATATCTTTTAAAACGAAGAGTTTTTTTTTTTTGTCATGTCTGCACAAGAAGGGGAGAGAAATTTGAACTAGTGACCTTTACTTTATAAAGCGTGATTTCAGCCAATTGAACTATCTTATGAGGACTACCCGAAGAAGAGTTTTAAGTTACCTTTTAATCTTATAAAATTTATTGCAAATCAGCTCAAAATAAGAATCGATTTTACATTTTTATTTTCAAGAATATTCAAACGAATTATGGAATTATACTCGACTTCTCACCATCACTCTTCTGACTCCTCCTATTTCCACGTCTGCGCTATCTCTCAGTTATTATCAAATCCAAATTGCTGTTGTAAAAGCAATTCCATCCATAGAAAATCAAGAAAAAGAAAGAGACGATACCAAACACTTGGCTGAGGAACGACTCTTTCCGGAGACCACCATTTGCCTTTTTCACTTTTCAGATGGGTGGCCATTAGTGTGCCCACTGCCCAAGCAATGGCTTCGCTTTGCCTCGGCCCGTTACCACCTCCACCACCTTCCCACCTTCGCAAACTCTCTGAACCTTCTTATTCTTCTTCTTTGAATAGCTGTAGTCATATCACAGGTGGAGCTTTAAAGCCCATAGTCGTTAATGGAAACCCGCCCACTTTTGTCTCTGCTCCTGGTCGCCGAATTGTTGCTGGTTTGTTTCCATTTTCTTCTTTATCTTTCTTGGTTTATTTAGCTTTTCAAAGTATTCTTAGGTATGCGGTATTCCCATGTTGTCTTTGTTGGTATATTTAGCTTCTTTTTTTGCACTCGATTTTTAGCAGTTGGGCCGTTAGTTTATGTTTTTGCATTTGGGTGGGTGCACATTCAGTTAGTAATTAGGTTAGACAGCTGCTTTCTGTATTGTACTTCATGTCATGGCTTTAGGAAATGGTTAATTCGATAGAAAGTCAATTTAAAGTTGGCATTTTTCTCGACCTTATTGAGCTGTCTAATGAAAAAAACCTTTTGTGTACCCATTTGCTTAAATTGCAAATTCTGAATGTGGAACCCAGACTTTTCACTAACCAAATGATTTGGGTGTCCTAAGTTGTTTCACAAAACATCATATCTTTCGATTTTAGATATTCTGCATTCTTATTTGACATGTGTGTGTAGTTGGGGATCTTCATGGGGACCTTGACCAAGCAAGATGTGCACTTGAGATGGCTGGTGTTTTGAGTTCTGATGGTCAAGACATATGGATGGGTGGAGAGACGGTATGTGTTTACTTACATAAGCAAATCAGTTTAGTAATTAGTTTCCTGTTGGAGTCTATCTAGTGAAGTTCTGCTACTGCTCTGAAATTGAAAGCCTTCCAACATAGAGAGAAATGTGTATAAGGTTGCTATTATTTTGTGACAGACTAGCGATTACCATGGCAGTAAGTTGAACCAACTCTTGACAAATTCTGAGTTCTTTGTAAATATTCTTGGTTAATCTATTAATAGTCTATAATTTAGTAAAGGAGATGTTGAGGCAATTATAGCACCAAGAATCAATTATGCTGCATTGTGAGGTTGTGTTTTGTGAATTGCACTTAAAAAAAAAAGGTTCTCTTTTCTTATTTGAGGCCATTTTGTGTTTGAAAGTACTTGACATGCGGTTTTTTTAGATGTATTGCGCATGTAGGTAGTTTCCTTTGTTATTCTTCTACTGAAAGCAAGGAAGTTCTTGACAGCTTTAGTTGAATATTTCTTTGGCGACACAGGTATTAATTCAGCTCGGAGACATACTTGATCGTGGTGAAGATGAACTAGGTATTCTATCATTGTTGCGATCATTGGATATGCAGGCAAAAGCTAAAGGTGGAGCAGTTTTTCAGGTTTGTGCTGCTAAAAATGAACAGTTTTGATACTCTTGCAAAAATACATAAAATGCTCAAGTCACTGTTTTCGTATATATTTCCATAAAAGGTGTAAACACAGGATGAAGTTTCTATTTTTATATATTTTTAAGTTAGATATTGAACCAAGATACTATATGATCCTTTTGGATTCTCTCAGTCAAATTTCTAAGTTTCTATTTTATATGCTGTTAACATTCTTCTGTTTGGTTCTAGGTTAATGGGAATCATGAGACTATGAACGTTGAAGGGGATTTCAGATATGTTGATTATGGGGCATTTGATGAGTGTATTGATTTCCTACAATACTTGGATGACTGTAGAAATGACTGGAATGAAGCTTTTGTTGGTTGGATTGGTGTGTCTGAAAGGCGGAAAGAAGAGAGAAAAATGTCCCAAAATTATTGGGGTCCTTTGAATCTAGTGAAGGTACTAAAATTCTCTTTCCTATCAAAACTCTAGGAACTTCTAAGTTTTCGTCTTCTTTTTGCAGTAGTCAGAATAAACTGATAACAAGTAGTTGCTCTTGTTCTTTTTACTATTATTTTGTTGAGATCAAAGAAGATTATGAGGAAGGTTCTGTTGGAAAGTACATTGTTTGGCTTATTTTGATTTATAAAATTAGAACCAGTTGTACATAGGTTGAAGTTTAGACAAGTAGATCTTAGGAGGTAAGTCAGCATGAGGTAACTTTCTTCAAAGCAATGACATTTTGATATGAGCAAGCTTAAACTTGTTGAAAATAAGTAGTTTCTTTTGACATTAACTATCCAGCATCTCCTGAAAACAAGTAGTTTATTTTTTCCTTATCGCTAATGATTTCTCAATATTTTTTCTGATAAAGTTATTCAAATATTAGGACAGAAGCAAAAGGGGGTGATTGCCAGATCTATGCTCCTAAGACCAGGTGGTCCATTGGCATGTGAGTTGGCACAGCATGCTGTGGTTCTTAAGGTCAATGACTGGGTATTCTGTCACGGTGGCCTTCTTCCTCACCATGGTAAAAGTAGCACTGCGATTTGAATGAAGTGATTTTGTTGTATAATCATTGCCTCTTCAAACTTAAGAAAGCAATTCTTCTCTTGTTTGAAATGCCTGATAGGAGTGTTGATCCTTCCGCAGTTGCATATGGCATAGAGAGGATGAACAGGGAAGTATCTCACTGGATGAGAGGTCTCAGTGAGAGTGGTAATAGTCCTCACATCCCTTTCATTGCTACCAGGGGTTATGACAGTGTTGTATGGAACCGCCTCTACTCAAGTGATGTTTCAGATTTGAAGGACTATCAGATTAAGCAGGCAAGTCTCTTTAAATGACTGTACATTTCCCCTTCTTATTCAAGAAATTTGCTGCTTTTTACTTGAATGGAAAATACACATGAGCTCTAATGGTGGAGAGAAGATGGGGGTAACTGGTAGACCTTTTTGTTCGTTTGACCATCTGTTGTCTTTGACTTGGATTTGCTTTCAATTTCGTTAACGATTCTGTTGAAAAGTGATGAAAGTGGATTTTCAAAAAATAAGGTTTTCTGCAATTGTGTTGGTTGTTTTATAAATTGATAAATTCATCCTATTCCTCTGATGAGGTTCTGAGTCAACAGTGATTATGTAATGTTGCAAAATTGATTTTTGTGGCTCTTGGTACTAAAAATATCTGGCTCCTCAGATACATTCTATTCTTCAAGAGACACTGCAAGCATTAGGTGCGAAGGCAATGGTGGTGGGGCATACTCCTCAAACTGGAGGGGTGAACTGGTATGAGGCCACACTTCATTGCTGGGTATTTAATTAGAAGAAAAAGTTGTTATGGTCCCTTCTAAGTCTGGACATACTTTCTAAATCCTGCAGTAAATACAATTGTAGCATATGGCGCATTGATGTGGGAATGTCCAGTGGAGTTCTTAATTCAAGACCAGAGGTAAACTAAACTTACAGTCGCCTGATATTGTTGTCTTAAAACTTAAAGTATCTAACTCAGAAGAACCACTCTATGACACTTCTCTGGCATCTATCCATATAGAAAGCTTACCCTCTTCTATGCATTACTCTTGATTTGACCAAAGTGAACTGCTTTTATAGTATATGATCTGATCTGAATTGGATTTTATGATAATTTCCTTCCATATTCTTCTTTCAAGTTTCAGTTTCTGCATAATAAAATATATATTAAAGGTATTGGGAACTAATAATTTGACATCGGTTCACCAGGTTCTAGAAATAAGAGATGAGAAAGTAAGGGTTTTGAGGAGCAGAAAGGACACATATCGTGAATTCCAAGCTGTTGATTATACATAGAATCAATCCAATGAACGTAAGAGGTATGATGGATACCAAGTTTCTTCTTTATTTTATTGTTCTATTACAATCTGAACTAGAAGTCCCTTGGTTTGTGCAAGGACACTCTACTTGGTACTGCACTTCATTGATGTTGAGAACTTGGGATATCTATATCACAGTGCTGTGTCTAATAGATATGATTTTGAATTTTGATAGAACACCAGTAAGCAATTTCAGTAGATAAGATTTTGAGAGATTGGCTTTTGGGGTTTCCGATCAAAGACCTTCGTAATATCAACACCGTTCCGCTTTTGAACTGTTCATTAGCAAATATTTTAGGCTTCTTGAAATTTTTAGCGTTTTAATGCTGCCGGACAATTAAATATCGAAACTGTACTGCTTTTGATTGCATTTAGCAATATAGTGCTATATGTACAATAAAATTCAAATGTAAATTTTGCTAATTTTTGTTGCATGTGTTTACAGGAAAATATAGTGGTCTTGACCCTAATACATTCTTTGCATTTGACCCCCCAAAAAAATGCAATTTACATAGAAGCAGAGTTGGTGGGGGTGACTTAGAGAGCACAAAAAGAAGCAAAGCGAGAGCATATTCATTGGAAGACCTGGCTTGATGTAAATGAAATTGTTTATGATGATTATTAAATTAAATTAAATTAATAAAATTGTAATCAGATGTTGAGTTTAAACGAGATTTAGAGAAGATATTGTAGTTATAACAATTTTGTTCAATGTGTTGTGTAAATTCTTTGATATATATATATTTTTTACAGGCTCTGCTTGGCAGATAACATAACAAACAAACCAAAAACGAAAAACACTCGCACAAATAAACAAAGAAACAAAAGCTTATCCTAGGATTTGGATTCAACAGGATCATTCCGAGAAAGATTATTCTGATGGGAAGATTGTAAGATTGTCTTTTGTTAAGTAGAAATGGATTTACTTTGTATGGTAGAAAAATTGTCTCCTTCGACATTATAATTCAATGAATTTTTTTATTTTATTTGAGAGATCATATACATTTGTAAGATTTAGAACTTGTCCTACTTTTCCTCGTGCTTTTATTAATTGGAACATTCAGGTATTAAAAGAAGGAAAGTTATACTTACCTCATTCAAATTGATGCCCGATTTGCAATCATCTTACAAATTGAATGTAAAGGGCATAAGTGTATTTTCACACGTGATAAAGGGTATGATGAACAATTTTAGTCATATTTGGGTCAAATAACATATTTTTTGTCGAGAAATGTTAGGGGTCAACAAGTTCTCCATATTTGACTCATATTTTTCTATAAATTCAATAGATTAACCATTAGATTTGTGGGGTCTACCATTGACTTCTGTGGGGTCTACATAAGTCAACAAATCTAATGATTGATTGTAAAAAAGATATGAGAAGAATATTAACCTCTAACATTTCTCTTTCTTGTCTTAGTTAAGAGAAAATAATAATGTTAGAGGCAAACTGAAAATGGTGGATAACTTGAAAGAATTGATCATCACTTTTTAAAGCTCGGTAGAGCTATTGCAATTCGGATATATATATATATATATATATATATATATGCAAGAGGAAGGAAACTAAGAGGGAAATTCAAATTAGTGTCTTCTGCTTCGAGAAGCGTGACCCTGAGCTAATTGAATTACTCCTTTATGACTTACTGCAAATTCGGGTATAAGTTGAAGAGACAAGTGTAATTTTTCATTTAAAAGTAAAAATGGACTTTTGTAACGAATAGTAGGCGTTAAAAAAACATGCCTACTAACTATAATTTAGCGTGTGAAGCGCATGGTTCAAACAAAACTTTTAGGCAGTTGGCCGGTTTCCTTGGTTTTCTTCCCCACCTTCAACGTCTACCTTCGTAAACTCCGCTAACCTAAACACCCCCTGCGCATTATAACACCTCCCATTCCTCACACACACACACACACACACTCCTATACATGCACTCCCTCCTCCACCATCCTCTTATCCTGCGCACACCCTCTTCTCTTTCGCTCTCCACCATGGCCGCCTCCTCCTCCTCCTCGCTCACTCTCCCTTCCATTTCTCTCCAGAAGCTTCCTTCCGACTCGTTCATGCGCTCCAATTCCTCGCTGTGCTTCAGAAATGCGACTCTCCGGAGCGCTAGAGACCGAAATCTCGACCGATCTAGAGTTTCCATGAGCGTCTCGGTTGGATCCAAGGCCGTTGTCGATGACGCCTTGTTCTCGGATTACAATCCCAGCTGCGCTTTCCTGTTTCCTGGTCAGGTAGTTTGACGCACATGATTTACGAATTTTTGATCTAATCAATGATTCTTTTTAGGATTACTTTGATAGCGAATTGGCAATTGAATTGTAGAAAGAGTTTATTAATTTGGTATGTTTTGGTTAGTGTTAAATAAGGCGGTGAGTGATTTTAGCTCTATTTGAGAATTTAGTAGTTATATGCTATCTCACTTTTTTTTTTTTTTTTTGTTGTTGTTGTTGGATGAATTAGCTATTTTTAGCTTCATAAGTTATTATATGGATATGCATACATTGATATGAAGTTAACAGGGAAAATCAAGTCATATAACCATATGTTAGTGCAGAATGAATTGCATAGGTTCTATATTCAATGAAATAGTGGTTTCAACTGGACGGAATAAGGATTGTAAAAATGTGAAGTATCGGAAATACACTAGGGAAAGAAATGGTTATACTGAAATTCTCATCTGTATGAGGATTGGAGGAGAGAAGGATGACGGGCTTTATGTGTGTTGGGGAGAGAGATGCCCTAGAACCCGTGGATAATTAGAAAAAAAAAAAAAAAAAAACAGAAGCTTAAACCTCTTATGGGTCCCAATTATGTCTATCAATTACTCACTTTCTTTTCTTTTGCTGGAAATGGAACTCAATATTCGCATGTGCACTCACAACAATCTATATGTGAGTGCTCATTTGAATGGTTCGCCATGTATTTGGACAAGTGTGAAGGAGACAAAGCCATGACCATTATAGAGACAAAGTAAAGTCATTAATGCACTTGTCGTCCATTGCTATGAGCAATCTTTGTGCTTGGGTTTGGCTTCAAATTAAATACAAAGCACCATATGTCGTGCAAGTCTTTGCATTATACAGGTTGGGATGAAGCAGAGGGAATTTAGATAGAAATAAATTTATAGGTCATGTAGAACGTGACGTAGTAATTTCATTCAAAAGTTTTTCAGTTTTTAACTATTTTTTCCCCAGAATATAACAGTATCTAAACTCGATTGTTCTTCATAAAATACCTTGTTTGATGATGCACTTCTATTTTATTGGTTTTATTCTCAGGGTGCCCAAGCAGTTGGTATGGGAAAGGAGGCTCAAAATGTGCCCACTGCTGCAGAATTGTACATGAAAGCAAATGACATATTAGGGTAGCATAAAATTTTTATTGACTTTGTACTATTTTCTATGATTTCTGATGTTGGATTTAATCCTTGTCAACTGTATGTTCAGTCCAGAAATGATCATTTTCTCTTGATTAATGTAAACTGTTATATATGCAATGTGACGTTTTTATTGCATTCAGGTTTGACCTTCTGGATATTTGCATTAATGGACCAAAAGAGAAGCTAGATTCAACTGTTATAAGCCAGGTATTGACCACTTCTACTGGTTTCTTTTATCACTTCCAATCATCTCAGCAATGATTTATTGCAAATTTACAATTACAGTGTAGAGAAGAACAAACTGCTATGGTGTAATCTATATAGTTATGAAGAGACTCCACTTCACTACTTTGAAACATGTTTATGATTCAAATTTTCCAAGTACTGGGTCAAAGAACCCAGATTAATGATCATTTTAGAGCCCATCAGCTTACTGATTGACCTCTATGCAGACAGGAGTCTGTTGTCAGGATCATATTCTGATATTCATATAATATTTGAGAGCTTATTGACTTTAAAACACTATTTTATTGCCTTTTCGAACTTTTGAGGTCTTTATGTTTTTTAATTACATATCTGCTTTCTATTTTCTTAAAATTTGCACCAAGAACCTTTTTTCTTGATAAAATTACTTAGTTGAATCGATAATGCTATCATATGTTGATGATATAGTATCTTAAGCATTATTATCGGGGAATACAATTTCCAATTGACAGTTATTGGTTAGAATCTGATTCTGTGCTTCTGCAGCCAGCTATATATGTCACGAGTCTAGCTGCGGTAGAGTTACTTCGTGTGCGCGATGGAGGTCAGCAGATTATTGATTCTGTTGATGTCACTGGTGGCCTAAGCTTGGGAGAATATACTGCTCTAGCATTTGCTAGGGCTTTTAGGTGAGTCTTCCAACTAGGTGTGTCTGTCACTTTTTCCATGTGAAAATAACATTGTGCTGAGTGAACACACATCAAATTTTCTGAGCTCCATAAAGTTATATATAGGGGCCCACCCTCCTATTGGAGCCAAAAGTTGATGCAGCGTGTCAAGTACATCTATGGCATGCTTCTGAACATAACTTGAAAAATTCTGTACGGTTATAAATTTGCATTCGATCTGATAAATCAATAATTACATTTATTTGATCTTTTGGCTATCACCTTAGGAAGAGGTAACTAAAAATTAAGCCATTCAATTGCTCGCTTTTCCTGTTTGAGTTATGGGACCGATAAGCTCATCTTCGATGCATATTCATCATTTACTCTTTCAACTAGAATAGGAGATTAATACACTGGTAGTTAATGTGTGACTGAACCGTCTTTGGTACACAATGTGCGGCTGACCTATCTTTCTAATGCATTTGTCTGGAATCCTATATGCTCTTGCAATCTTGTGTTAACTTCCCTTTCTTGTGGATTTGGTTCAATTTGCAAGCTTTGAGGATGGACTCAAGCTGGTCAAATTAAGGGGAGAGGCTATGCAGGTAGCCATCTGTAACTGGCTAACAGTTGTTTCATCTTCCTGAGATGAATTTCGGAATCCCTTGTAGTAAACTCTTTTTTTTTTTCCCAACTGGCTCCAGGAAGCTTCCGATGCTGCTAAAAGTGCCATGGTCAGTGTAATAGGACTGGATTCAGAAAAGGTTCAACAGTTGTGTGATGCAGCCAATCAAGAAGTTGATGAAGCTAACAAAGTTCAGATTGCAAATTACCTATGTCCTGTAAGGTTCTTTTAAATCTTACTTCTAATTTAATAAGCCAAGCTGGTAATTTTCGTCTCAAATGATGTGATATATATTTGAATTTTTCATGGAATGCGTTTTACTTTGGTAGGGAAATTATGCTGTATCTGGAGGTGTTAAAGGAGTGGAAGCAGTAGAAGCCAAAGCAAAGTCATTCAAGGCTCGAATGACGGTACTTCTCTCTTTAATTTTGAGTGCTGCCTTATACCATATTTCTTCTAGCAATAAAGCCCCTCTTACCATTTTTCTCAGGTGCGCCTAGCTGTTGCCGGTGCCTTCCACACCCGCTTTATGGAACCAGCTGTCTCAAGATTGGAAGCTGCACTAGCAGCTACGGAGATCAGGACTCCAAAAATACCAGTTATCTCCAATGTTGATGCACAGCCACATGCAGATCCTGAGACAATTAAGAAGATATTGGCACGTCAGGTATGCTGCTCATAACTTGTTCTTCCCTTTCCTGAGCTGGAAATACTAATTGGAGCATAAATTGAAAACTACAGGTGACCTCTCCTGTTCAATGGGAAACAACAGTGAAGACTCTCCTAAGTAAGGGGCTGAAGAAAACTTATGAATTGGGACCTGGAAAGGTATAATAATCAAACTGCAAGCCTTGAGATTATGGGCACACTTAACTGCAAACATGAGCTTTCTCATTTGTTTCCTTGTCTATTTTTGGTATCAGGTTATAGCTGGCATTGTGAAGAGAATGGACAGAAGTGCTGACATTGAGAATATTGGTGCCTGAGAAGGCCATTAGAGGTACCTCGCCTTGTGTAGCAGTTTTGGAGTTTGAGTGGAGGTTCCTTATTAAAGACAAATCCTGAGAAGACGGACATAGTTTTTCCCTCACAAAAATTCATGTGAGAATCATATGCTTTTAGAACGTGTGGAAGTTTTCAACCTAGCAGTTTGGAAGAAAACTTTGTCTCCCGAATAATAGACCTGTTTGAGGGTAGTTTTTTTAGTCGAAAGGTATCTATTTATCACGGTAGGGCATAAGAGTTAGTGGTGGCCATAATTATAGATCGATGGATTGTATGAGATTCAGAGGGAATGATTAAACCACACCGAAAGAGTTGCTAGTGGTTGCAATTGAGAAAGGAATCACCGGTTTGGTTTTATCTTATGTGACTTAATCAGTTCTCATCAGCTTGTGACTTCCCGTATGGATGGTGAAATTTATTTCCATAAACAACATGGCTTGATGATTTGATGTGCTTGGCTATTTCCCCACTCACTGGCGCATTCGTACCTTAACCTAAGCATTCACATTCGGCCCTCTCAATTTTAATTAGAAAATTATATATTTTTATTTTTGTACTTATTTTTTTAAAAGTAAATCACTCTATTTTCACAATTTTTTTAATTTTTTTTTTAAAGAACGTACATTTCCACTATTTTAAGTGAGCACATACAGCTTACCAATTTTTGAGCTAAAATAACTAATCTAATGTAGCTATATTTTTATCCATATTTGGATTGCAATTAGCAGAAATACACTAGTAGTAATATGAATGCCAATGAACTCATATAACGAGATAATAGCTTTCGATTAGTAGTTTAATTGGCTAGAGACCACGCCTCTATCCACGTCTCATCGAAGCTAAAGAGCTGATAATTTTGCTCACTAATTCACCAGGCCATCATCACAGGCTCACAGCAGTGGGTATATAATTTCTGAGTTTAAAAAGAGGAAAAAGAAAACTCCAATACAATACAATACAAGAAGATGAATTTAAAAAGAGAGAAAAAGAAAACTCCAATCCAATACAAGAAGATGTGTTCTCTGTCTCTCAGTTCTGAAGTGAAGCTGAAGTGCGTTGCGGTGGTTGCCTGAGTCTGCGAAGGCGATCGAGCCACTGATCCTCGGGGACTTGGCCCGCCCAATCAGGTGTCACACCGCCAAACGAAACTCCACGCATGGCCTCCATCACACGCGTCGCGTTCTCCGGCGTCAGCGGCGCGTTCCTCCGACTCTCGTCGTCTCTGAAAGCCCTCAGAATCTCCGAATCCGGAGCCTCCCTCACCTCCTCCTCCGCCTCATCCTCACTGCTCTTCTCCTCTACGTTGTCGTTTACTTGAAGAGACGCGATCCCGTTCTCCGCAACTTCTTCGGATCGCGTGTAGTACGCGCCGTTCGCGAGGCCGTGGTGGCCGTCTTCGTCCAAGCTGCCTCGATCGGAGTCCTCGTCGTCATCGTAACCGACGGCCGAGATTGGTTGATAGTGCTCCGGCGTCTCATCGGAATTCGTCTCCGAATCGCTCCCGTTTGCGCCGTCTGCCACGAATGCGACACACATTGGTACAAGGTGATTGAGATGACAAATTGATAAACTAAAATTAATTTGGAATTAAAGAGAAAATTGACATAACTATTTTCTAGATTGAAAAATAACACAAAAAGCATTGATTGATTCACTTACCTTCCATAAAATCAGTGGAAGAGTTCGAGATAGCGTTCATTTCTGGGAGATCCAGACTCCAGTGGGCTCAAGGGAAACAATAACACAATAGAGAGTATTAGAGACTACCATCTATATATATCAAACGAGAAATGTTAGAAATTATTTTTTTATCCGTTTATTAAAAAAGGAACTCAAAAATTGACTTGAACTACATCATTGGGATTGTACTGAGCAATAAAGTTTTTAAAGTAAAAATAAAAAAACTTTCTAGAAAAAATTTTTTATTTTTCAAAGTGCATAATTATTTTTAGAATAAAAAAGTTCAAAAATAGTATTTCTTAAATATATCAAGTTTTTAAATACTAAAAATATTCTAATGTTTGCCGTGGTAGGGTAGAATAGGGTCGATAAGTTAAAAGAGGGGCAAATTGAGGCAATTTTAACCCTTATATTTGGACTAACCAACTCTTTCAAATGAAATGGATAAAATATGTAGTTGGGGCTAATCAACCACAATGGAGGCACTATTCTGCCACTAGACCATTGGTTTTTTGGGGTGTAAATCCAGTTTCGGTTTTCGGTTTTTAGCCAAAACTGGGACTGGAAGCAGATACCTTGGTTATTGATTTTGGGCAACCAGATAACCGGGGTCCTGATTACCGGCCGGTTTCGGTTTGTACCCAATCCGGTAACTAGTTTTTTAAGATTTTTTTTTTTTTTTTTTTTTAACCGGTTTAATATATATAAAATATTAAAAAATATTATTTTATATATATATATACACCCAGTTTCGGTTTCCCGGTTATAACCGGGTGCTAAAAATCGGGACCGGAACCGGAGTCCCCGATTTTTGGTTTTTTGCAACCAAAACCAGAACCGGCTCCCCAATTTCCCCATTCCGGTTCCAGTTTTTTGGTTCTGGTTTCGGTTTTTCGATAAATTTTGACACCCATATTGGTTTTTGGCTTGGGGAAGAAATTTGGGATTTAAAAAAAAATGACGTGGTGGCTTTTGAACCACAGGTTCCAGCTTTGGTAAATTGAAACTGTGTAGGAGAGGGCAGGATGTGAGGGAGGGAGTGGGAGCGGGAAATGGCGATTCCTATGATAAGGGCTTTGATTTCTCAGTCTCAGTCTCTTTCTCACCCGCTCATTCAGTCTCTACCTCGTACCTTATCAAGCATAGATGAATCGTCTTCAAGGAGGAAAAGGTTGCTTTGCTGTGCTCCCTCGGAACTCAATCCTGCTCGGTGAGCCTGTCTTTCTTATTTACATCTCAATTTTCTAAATCTTTATTTACTGAAATTTGTGTTGTAAAGATTGCTTCATTGGGCTGCCAGAAAATTTGCCTTTTTTTTTTTTTTTGGAGGGAAAGCGGTTTGCTAGCCCTTAATTCATCTACATTAGTACATAATCTTTGTTACCTTCTGGGATTTTTATATTAGAAAATGGAATTGCATGACCTTAAAATTAGTTCTAAGCAATACCCACAATAGGTGACTTCTTGGGTAATCTCAACATATCAGCTTGGATTCACTAGCTATCTCTTATACATGTTTACTACTTTGTTATTACATTTGAAACAGAAATGAAAATGATTAAGTCTTTAAATTAAATGCATTCAAGAATTTCAATAGTTCAGCCAAATATGTTCATCAATTTAGTAATTAAAATGTCCCCCTGTTTCTCCCTTTGAATAGAAAAAATGTAATAATTAGTTCATCCATTTCTATCTGCTTAAGCTTTTAGGACACTTTGGTGAATTAGCATTTGGAATAATTGCAAACGGCCTATAGGTTCTGTCTGAAACATCAAAACAAGTGCGTTGATGTGTATTGTTGTGGTTGTAGGTCAGACGTGTCTTTTTCTGTTGGAACTCACCTTATTCCACACCCCAAGAAGGTAAGTGCACACCACAAACCACCGCTTTGTTCCTTGATGAGGACGAAGTTTAATGGAAAAAAAAGAATAAGAAAAAAAATGTTTTTTTTTTTTTTTTCTTTCTGAATCTGTCTTTAACATTTTCAAGTATTGGCCTTTTTGAAGGTTGACAAAGGTGGGGAGGATGCTTTCTTTGTGAGCGACTACAATGGGGGAGTTATTGCTGTTGCTGATGGTGTCTCTGGGTATGAGACTCAAGAATCTATAGTGTTGTAGCTCAAATTTAAATGTCCGTGTTTTAATTGTGTTTTCCAAATATAAAGAGTTAGTATATTAGTAGACTTGTGGACAAGTTGCATATATATTGTTCTGATTGAAAAATTAAACCAAACCACATGCATATGATTAAATGGTTCATTAATTGCAAATCTGTCAATAGACTTGTGGTGTGATTTAAGAAGTCCATACATGGTTCAGTTTTTGTTGTGTTAATTGCACCTGAAATTTCTTCAATTTGAATTTTGCGATTGTTGACTTCTTACTTTATGCTTGCCAGTTGGGCCGAACAGAATGTGGATCCTTCATTATTCCCTCAGGAATTGATGGCTAATGCTTCAAATTTATTGGGGGATGAGGAGGTAGTATTATTCAATAGTAAACTACCAGTGATGTTTTGTGGGTGTTAAACTTGTTAAATCACCACTTGTCCCAAAAGTTTAAGCTAATAGGAAGAAATAGATTTAATCATATAATCAATACTTTAACACTCCACTTCACATGTAAACTTAAATTCCCTCCCCCCCCTTTTTAATAGATGATGCTCAACACCTGAAATATTTAATTGAAATGAGAGGTGAATGATTGAGACAAGGTTCGAACTCAATGCCTTTAGTTCTGATACTATGTTAAATCATCACTTGTCTCAAAAGCTTAAGCTAATAAAAATAAATAGATTTAATCATACTTTAACAAAACTGAGTGACGTCATGGGGAATAAAAGCCTAAAACGTATGGTTTCTGGCTTATAAATGCATCAAGTATGACTTGTATTGGTTAAATTATTTGACTGTGAGGAGCCATTTATTTCTAATTGAATTGTTTGCATTCTGTTTATTATGTTGTCAGCTAACAGATCTAAGGCATGTTACCTACTGAGCAGGTTAACAACGATCCTCAGATTCTCTTAAGGAAAGCACATGCTACTACCTTCTCCATAGGTTCGGCTACCGTGTAAGTTAATTGGCTGTTTGAGATATCCTCCCAATAGTTGTAGAGGGCACCAAGACTTGCTTGCACTCAAAAAACTTAGGATTATAATGATAGCCACTTTTCTATTTAGGATTGTTGCCATGCTGGAGAGGGATGGGATTCTAAAGATTGCCAATATTGGGGATTGTGGCCTAAGAGTTATTCGTGATGGTAATACCCAATGCTGTAACTTAGTCCAAGTTCTGAGCTTTTAATAGCTCTTTATGAAGTTTCTTGTCAATTCATTTATTCCTTAAAATAATGGCATGGTTTGATCACTTCACTTCAGGTCAAATAATCTTTTCCACACCTCCACAAGAACACTATTTTGACTGTCCCTATCAGCTGAGCTCAGAGGTTGCTGGCCAAACATACCTTGATGCAATGGTATAAGGATACATCTATCTGAGATTATCATATTTGAGCAATTCTGCAGCTCTTCTTTTGTTCAATCTAATCACAACTGTAGAATTTTCTTTCATGTTGAAATACAAATTGGATCCTGATGGTTCTTCAGCGAGGGTGTCCTAGTGTGGCTACAATGTCCTCATTTAACTGTTTAACTTCTAACAGTTCCCATTGAAAAAATTGGAGGTAAAACAAGGAAATTTTTGAGAACTATCACACCTATAGTTGTTGCTTATTTCCTCTGTATACTGGTATATGAACACTGCCATGGGTCAGCCAGATCAGTTTGTTGTTGCAGGTGAGTATTAATGATGACTTGGCTGTCCGCCTGAACCCTATCTCTCTCTCTCCCTCTCTCTCTCTCTCTCATGGAATTATGCCTAGGATAATACTTCTCAATATGTATACCCCATACCCCATTGGTGCTGAAATGTGGACTTCACCAGCAAAGAAGAATGGGGCTAGCTGTATTATTCTGTGAGGGCTGAGGTCCATAACGGGAAACCAAAAGCATTGTCTGTTTTATGATGTTGGGAGATAAAGCGGTTATAGAGGTTTTACCAATAGTACATTAATATACATAGATATTAGAACACCATTTCTAGCCCAAAAGCCTAAGCTAATGGGTTAAGGTCCACTTAGATATATTAAGTACTATTTTCTTTTATACTTTTTCAATGTGAGACTCAAGACTCACAAGTGTACTCACAACAATCTCTCCCTTACTTGTGAGTCTCTTCACATTAATCCAATTCCCCCTCGCGTGTGAGTCTTTTTATATTTCCAAGAGTGTCTCGCGTCAAGAGTTTCAAATGTAGACACAACTCCAAAACTGACGCGTCCAGACACCCATCCTAGGATGCTAACCAGGGCTTTGATACCACTTGTTAGGAGGTTATAGAGTTTTTATCAATAGTACATTGATATGCATAGATATTAGGACACCATTTCTAGCCCAAAACCTTAAGCTAATGGACTAAGGTTCATTTAGGTATATTAAGTACTATTTTTCTTTTATATTTTCTCAATGTGAGACTCAATACTCACAAGTGCACTCACAACATATGATAAATTGGATGATACAACTACTATTTAGTTAGTTTATGTCCGAAAAGAATCTAATTTTCAACTCAATAACATAGGTAAATTCTGAACTTCAAATTGCATTTCAGAAATTCATTCTCACATGGTGATTCATGAGCTAATCCTGCATCGACAACAGGTTAGCAAGGTGGAGTTAATGGAGGGAGACGCCATCATAATGGGTTCGGACGGGTTGTTTGATAATGTTTTTGACCATGAAATTGCTTTGACAATAGCCAGACACAGAAATGTAGCTGAGGCTGGTATGTGTTTCTTAAATCAACTTACATTAGAAAGGTTAGAAACTGAGCCGCACAATACTTTATTTAATTGAACTTCGTTTTGATGCTAGCAAAGGCATTAGCTAACCTGGCAAGAGATCACTCTATGGATTCCAACTTCGATTCCCCCTATTCATTGGAGGCCAGATCCAAGGTAAAATCATTTTTCACAAATAACTAACTTGCGCGCTGTTAAATATATTTGATAATTTATTAGAAGCGGAAGAAAGAGAGAGAAGAGAGAGAGAGAGCGAAAGCACACAATGGACTACATTGTATTGACTTTAATAATAATAATGAATACAGAGGCCTCTATTTATAGAGAGGCAAGTAACCTAATAGATTAAGGAAAGGTAAACCTAGTAGAATAAGAAAAGGTAAACCTAGTAGACTAATAATACCTAAAGAAGTAAATACTAAGTAATATTCTTAACATCCCCTCTCAAACTCAATGTGTAAACTTGAGTTTGGATAAATGAAAAGGGAAAGAAAAATGAATTCGCCGAAAAAAACACTGCTTGTGCCGAAACAATTGCCGAAGTAACGCCATAAAAGTTGTTAGAGACCGGTGGATTCTGCTTGAATTTGAGCAATGCATTTGAGCTGGAGCTTGGTTGCAGTTCTGGAGTCACGGGGAGCAGATTTATTGATCGGTGGCCTGAGAGAAGCAATCGGACCACCGTGGCGGCCGGTGGTGGAACGGCAGTGGTGGAATTGCCGAACCTTTGGGCGGCGCGTGAGGGCTCCGATGGGACTGAGTGAGGCGACTTTGTGACGGTTGGCTTCCGGGCTTTCAAGCGGTATAGTGATCTGTTGAAAACTTCGAGGAGAAGATAGAGAACCGTGAGCGACAGGGATGGATGCGCCGGATAACACTGGCGGCGCCAGAAAACGTCAAAGACGTTTATTGGAGGCCACAGAAAGGTGGCTCTGATACCATGTTAAATATATTTGATAATATATTAGAAGCGGAAGAAAGAGAGAAGAGAGAGAGAGAGCGAAAACACACAATGGACCACATTGTATTGACTTTAATAATAATAATGAATACAGAGGCCTCTATTTATAGAGAGACAAGTAACCTAATAGATTAAGGAAAGGTAAACCTAGTAGAATAAGAAAAGGTAAACCTAGTAGACTAATAATACCTAAAGAAGTAAATACTAAGTAATATTCTTAACACGCGCTACATATTGTACTGATGATAACTCCTTCCCAGGGTTATGACGTTCCTCTTTGGAAGAAATTTTTTGGCATGAAGCTTACGGGCAAGTCATATCTGATTCCTACAATGATGTTAAGTTTCCTTTTTCATGATGCTGTTGCTGATATTTGTCTTTCTGTGCGTAGGTGGAAAGCTTGATGATATCACTGTGATTGTAGGCCAGGTTGTAAGCTCATGAGAAGTTTATGGTCTCTTCGAAAAAAGGTCAAAACAATTCAATGTGGCCTAAATACAGCCACCTCTTGAAGGTAGCACTCAGAAGTATTTTTGATTTGTTCTTGATGACTTCCATAGATATGAAGGATCCTATATAAAACTACTGCACCATGTTTCTTTTCACAATTAGCTTTAAGATGTTGGAAGATTCATGGAATTATGGAAAGTCCCTTTTTTTTAAAAAAAAAAAAAAAAAAAATTTGACAAATTTTGGTACAATTTTGGGAGTTGGAGGCAAGGCCATGCTGAGGGCCACAAGATGGGAAATGAGCTGTTGGGGCCAAAACAATTATTATTAAGTTAAGGAAGTATATGCAGAAATTGCTCATTTCAAAGACTTTAAGAATCCAAAAGCGATAACAATGGAGGCCACCCGGCAACCTTAGTCTAGTCAAGGAAATTGAATCAAGGGCTTGGGAGTCTTTGAGAGTCCCCACGTGCATGGCAAAGTCTTAAGTGTTGAATATCCTCAAAGAGACTAGTGAAAAGTTTCAAAAGTAATGTTGACCGAGAAGCATGTCCTCTTTGGATTACAGGTATTAATTAGATGTATCTGGCCTTGGTTCAAAAAATAAAGGAGAAAGATTCACTTTATCCTCCATAGTATTACTATTTTAGCACTTGTATTTCCGAAGTTTAAAAAGTGACATTCAAAACTTTGCATATTAGCTAACCATGATGCTTAGTACCATTCATCTTTTGGGATGGTGCCACATGTGATATTTTCACCCCAAAATGCTCCTAAGGTCAAGTGTGAGTTTCCTAAATTTTGTGGGGGTGTTAATGCTAACTCATCTTTACACCTAATAAAAAAAAAATTAGAAAATAACCAAAAAAATAAAATAAACTTGCAAAAATGAAGGTGGTGGAGAGCCTTCCCTCTCTACCCACTTGGAGGCGGCTGGATTGCCCTCTCACTTAGTGTGGGGTCTGATCACCTTAAAAACGTATATCTAGCTACCAAAGGTTAGAGAAATTATACTTGCATTTTGAGGGTGATTGGGGGCAAAAATGTCATGCGCACCTCATACAACATAGGTTTCGTCTAAAAAGACGAAAAAAAAAAAAACTAACGGATGAAGTTAAGTGTGACAGTTAAGTACTTTCTTGGGCATTTTGAGGCAATTGGGAACGAAAATGTCATGCGTACCTTACTCCACATAGGTTTCATCTTAAAAGATGAAAAAATAAAACTAAATGACGATACTAAGCATTACGGCTAGGTAGTTTGTGTGGTTTAAGTATCATTTTTTTAACTTTGAAAGCACCAGTGTCAGAGTGATGATACTTCGATAGAGTAAAATGTATTTTTTTCAAAATAAAAGAATACAAAGGATAGGATAAGTCACCAAAAAAGTGAAAAATTTCATTCAGTTTGTGCCTTTAGTTTAAGGAAATTTTGGAGCAAAATTAAACAGGAATATTATAGAGATAAGAGAAGGCACATGCATGAACAGGTTGTGTAACTAATTAGAACATAGTCATAGAGTTGTAATCTCCTCAGCGTCCATGGCATTGTGAAATGTCCCTAATGAAGGCACTGATGTTAGTTTCAGATGAACCACCTTTCTCAATCGCACGTTGACATATCTGTTGAAGTTCACTTGTTCTTTTCCTCATTTCTTTCACTTCACCACTTTCCAAATCCATGAACTTCTGCACTATCCCTTTGATTTGCTCTCTTGCCACCAAGCAGTCCACTCCCACATCTTCCTTCACCCTCCACCCAATCCTCCAATCCTCCACAATTAGCTTACTGTTTTGGATTTGATCCGCGACTATGGGAAAGGTGAGAAAAGGAACACCACAAAACACACCTTCTTGAATGGAATTCCACCCACAATGCGTCAAAAACCCCCCTATTGAAGAATGAGACAACACCCTCAATTGGTCGCACCATGGCACCACTAACCCCCTATCACCACAAACCTCCTTCAGCCTACAAGCCTCACCACGCGCCACCCACAAGAATCCGACACCACTGCCTCGCAAACCGGCTGCAAGTTCATCCATTTGGGCACTAGAAACCGAGAGGAGGCTTCCCATTGAAATATATACAACAGAGCTTCTTGGCTGAGAATCGAGCCATTCAAAGTAGTTGGGGTCACTGTCGTCGGAAGCTTGGGGGGAATTTTCTGCAACATCCAAGTAAGGTATGGCTGGGGCAACAGCATAGACAGGGAATGGGAACTCTGATTTTAGAACATCGATTGCTTGAGATTCGAGCTCGTACAAGGAAGTGAGTAAGAGATACTGTGCTTTGCTCAACCATGAAAAAGCTTCCAGGAGCCTATGCGTTATTTGTAGGTTGCTCCCATTCGATGAAGCAAGTAGATCCACTAGACGCGTGGAAGAAATTCCAGGAATATAGTCCACTTGCTCATCGCCTTTTGCTGTTGCATGCATACAAGTAGACATATAGCCGGAGAGAAATTTGTATCAATTGAAACAAGCATTTGGGTAAAAATGATCTCTTTCGTTTTCTACTCACCTGAGATGTCAACTGGGAAATGACCGTTTTGGGCAAAAAGATGGAAATGTTGGATGACTGTGAACATCGAAGCCGACATAGGCCAATACATCGCCACCGGAATATTCCTACGCTTCCCGATGCCGACCGCCCAAAACAACCAAGTATCAGCCACGATAACTGTCGGAAGCGGCTCCAGTATGTTCAGGAGCCGCTCGATTGGGGCTTCCATCTTCGTTATGACGGCTTCTATGAACTTGCTCAAATCAGCGGCGCGAACCAGCTCCGATGGGACAACATTAGGTATGGAGGCGAAGTGTATGTTTTCCGGCTTAGGGTCGGAGCCTATGAAGCCGAGCCATTCCTCGGTGACAACGAAGGTGACGAGAATGTCGGGCTGCTTCGAAGCTAGTATCTTGCAGAAGTTCATCATCGAATTGATGTGGCCGCGACCTGGGTAAGGCATGGCCACCATGTGGCAGATGGTAGTTGGTGCTGCTCTGACGGAATCCATGTCCAGAGCTGCCGATGTCATCATCAGCTTGTGTGTAATCGATAGACCACGAAGATTGAGGAAACCAAATCATAGCTACTATCCTTTTGGTGTTGCTTTGATCTTTGTCAACAATTTCGTGCGTCCAATAGTCAAACTTTGTGGGTCAGGTAGGGAAAAATGATGACACATGGGTTTGTTTGGCAAACCCCAGCACACACCCCAAGACCCATGGCACTGTTCTTTGTTTGACTATCATGCTGTTGCCTACCCACCGCCACTGGCGTGTGGGAGAACTCAATTGTCTTAAAAGACAAAAATGCCCATATGGCACGATAGAAAACAAATTAACTAAAGGGTGTTTTGAAGGGACAAAATAGGTATTGTCTACAACGATAAGGGGTA
Organism: Corylus avellana; assembly: GCF_901000735.1. NCBI lineage: Eukaryota > Viridiplantae > Streptophyta > Magnoliopsida > Fagales > Betulaceae > Corylus > Corylus avellana. The sequence continues at coordinate 21,620,502 of NC_081550.1, read as the reverse complement.
AAATAGGAAATGTTGGTAATAAACTCAGCCAATGTTAGCGTGCAGCAGTCTTTTC
>NC_081550.1:21606714-21620347 GCF_901000735.1 Corylus avellana | reverse complement strand
AAAAAAAAAAAAAACTAAAACCCGAACATTAAATTCAAACATTAATAAGAACTTGTTTGAGAGGCCTTATTATAATGTTGTTTTGCAGCGGGAGTGAAAAATATTAAAATAGTTGCTACTTAGCGCATCTCCAGTATTTTACCTAATAAAAAAATATAATTTTTTATTTTAACTATTATTTTTTTACTACATATTCCAACATATTCTCTCATTATGTACTTGCTTTAAAATATAATTTTTCATTCTTTTTTTATTATATTATTGCTAACACTTAATTAAAGGAAAACAAACACATATATAGAAATCATTCATAAAAACAAAAATAAACACATATGAAAAACACTCATCTCACATACAAGTACTAATCCTTAAAATTAATAACATAGATAAATTTTTTCATCCAACTACAATTGATTTGTTTCCATCTGTGTGTTTCTATGCAATAATTTTTTGCAATTGATTTATTTTCATCCGTGTGCTTTTATGAAATAAATTTTTTCTGCATTTAATTTTTTAATTCAACTATGTGAAGAAATTTTGTGAGTAAGAGATAAATTTTGTGTGAAGAAATTTTGTGTTTGAGAAAGAGACGTAGCAGATATGAAAAAGTGTTAAGAAGAAATAACATATGGGTAAAAAGGAGTGAAATAAAGAAAAATAAACAATATTTTATTCATCTAATGTGCTACAGTGAATAGCTCCAAATTGCTATTCAATGTAGCAATGTAGCTATTCTAGCTAAGGGCAAACTACTCTGTCGGAACCAAAAAAAGAACAATAATAACTAAATATAACTAATATTAGTCTTTTAACTAATCTGCTGCAAGGACGGATCCAGAAAGTTTGATGGCCTGAGCTAAGCTAAGACATAAATTATTATTTTTTAATTGAAATGAAAAATATATTAAAATAGTTAAGTAATGGTGAAAGCATAAATGAAAAATACATTAAGATTTTCAGATTTTCGGTACTTTGAGATATTACGTTGGTACGTACTAGTTTTAATGTAAGCTCTTCGAATTTCCTCTCGTTGATTAAACGCAATCCAATCTAAGACTAACAACATACAGTAAACGAACAAAAAAAAAAAAACAATGTTAAATAGTTAAATTAAAAAATGTAAAATAGTAAAATAGTAAAATAGTTGGGACCTTGGAACGTACAACTTGAATTAGTTGAATGTCACTTTTTCACAAACCCATACAATTACAAATAGAATTTTACTTGAAAAATGATCGTTCAACCTTTGAAATTGGCAAATTGCCAAAAAAGAAGAGAAAAGAAACAAAAACCAATCAGTGAATCAACGAAAAACCCATTCCCAACGGCAACAAGCATAACCCTTTCTCTCTCTCAACCCTCATTCAAGTCATTTAACCGCATTCAAAATTTAAATCCACTGAAATTCAAGAAACCCAAGAAGAGAAAACAGAAAGAACAGTGAGAGAGCAGAGACAGAGCATAGCGCAAGAAGTGCCAAGAGGCAAGAGGCAAGAAGCGCTACCATTGTATTCACAAACTACAATGGTGATTGTGAATACAATTTCTGGGAGAAGTAAAGCAAGCATAAAAATTGAAGAAAAAAAAATTGAAGTTAGGGTTTTGAAAACTTACAATCTACTGCCGCGGCTGCTACCTGCCGGCGCCGGAGATCAAGACTTCAAGTTCAAGTGAAGTTCTTTCAAGTTTCAACTTCTTTGAGACTACAGAGGATACTGAAAGATCAACGTTTGCAGTAGCGATTTCCAAGTTTTTATTTTCTTCTGAATTTTTTTTTTCGTTCTACTGCGAAGCCTGCAATATCGGGATTTTCCTTCTGCAATCGACAACTCTTGTGTGTGTGTTTGAATGGGTTTATGGGTATAAGCCTAAAAAAAAAAATCTAGGGCCAAAAAATTGATTAGACAGGGCAAAAAAATTATTGGATTGGGCCAAAAAAATATATTGGGACAAGGCCAATGGGCCTAAATTATTATTATTATTTTTTTTACTTGCTAAAATTTTTTGGGGGAGGGCCCTGGCCTACACCGGCCCTCCCCTTCCTCCGTCTCTGGCAGCCTGCTGGAGATGCTCATAGGGTCTTGTATGCTTTATTTTAATTGTGCTCTTCTTAAATTGCCAGCCTTACCTCTTAGAAAGGATCAAATATTTTTTTACGTATATATTTCCTATTATTTTATTATACTTTTTTACACTGTTTTATTTTTATTTTGGATTCGTTATTAAAAAATGCATTCATTATTTATCATTTTGAAAGAAATGCTACACATCTCAAAATTTCTTTTCAAAAGTTGGTTTGCAAATGATATGTCATCATCCCATGAATTGGTGACACACCTCCCAAAATAATAAATCTTATGAGATGGTAACACATTATTTACGAACTAACTTTTGAAAAAAATATTTAAAATATGTAACACTTCTCTTATTTGAGTCCTAAGTTATATATAAATTAAAGGGTAAAGTCCACATACCCCCCTCAAACTACCACCCAATTGACAATATCCCCCCCAAACTTTCAATTGTGACAATGTCCCCTCCAAACTACCAAAATATTGTCAATGTCCCTCCCAAGACTAGCAATAAGACAAAAATACCCCTATAGATTTCTCAATAAGACAAAAATACCCCTATAAGACTAGCAATAAGACAAAAATACCCCTATAGATTTCTCAATAAGACAAAAATACCCCTATAAATTCAAAAAAAAAAATTGATTTTTTAAAAAAAGGAAATATTTTAATTTAAAAATAATATTTTTTTAGAAAAAAAAATATTTTAAACAAAAAATTTTAATATTTAAAAAAAAAAACGGAAATTTTTATTTAAAAAAAAAAAACTATTTTTTATTTAGTTTTAAAAAACAAAAAATTTCATTTTATTAAACGAAAATTTTATTATTTTTTTAAACGTAAATTTTTATTTAAATAAAATTATAAAACAAAAATAAAAATAAAAAAAAATGGAAATTTTCAATTTTTATAAAAAAAAATCGAAATTTTTAAATTTTTTTTCTTATAAAATTGATTTAAAAAAAAAAAAAAATCCAACGTTTGGATTTTTTTTTTGTTTGTTTGTTAGTTTTAGGTTTTTTCTAGAAGTTTTAGTTTTTTTTTTTTTTGTAATTTTACTAAGGGTAATTTCGTCATTGTGGGGAACATTGACAACTTTTGATAGTTTAGGGGGGGACATTGTCACAATTGAAAGTTTGGGGGGGACATTGTCAATTGAGTGGTAGTTTGAGGGGGTTATGTGGACTTTCCCCTATACAAATTAATAGACAGATTGGGGGCCACCGGTCGAATATTCTCTTGAGAAAGAACGGGTTAGCTAATATGATGGTACTGATAGTTACGGTCCAGCTCGAAAGATAAACAAGTCTTGATGGACTTGAGGGGCCTAACGTTGACTGAAGCCCAAGTGACCCTTGATAAATGGTATCACCATTAACATTAGGATAGTATATGACCACATATAATAAACTATATCTATATAGTTTGGAATGATAATTTGAGAATGTTTATGTTTGCAAACTTGAACCATAAACATACCTTAACAATCATGTCATGGTAATAAGAAGTGGCCACACTACTCACAAAGTGAGTATTAGTAAATCCATGTTAACATAATGCATCTTTTGTTGTACTACTCATAGAGTGAACATCATGTTCTAAACATTATATTTTCAGTTGCATACGACACTCGATGGGTGGGAATGGGATTTTAAGAAACAAAATAAAATGGAAAGGGGAAGTTTCACATAGTCCCCTGAACTTCTATCATTTTTGTAATGTTCTTCTTAAAGTTCAAAAACTCTTAAATTGACTGTATTAAACTTTCAATATTTTGTAATGTCACCCTCCGTTAGTGTTTGGTTTGGGGTAAATTTAGACAAAAAAAGTGTGAAATAGATTTTATACCCCTAATTATTTTATAAATTTTCAAATTTACCCGTAATTAATTAATTATTTTTTTAAAAAAAAGTGTCATACGACATGCCATTTTCTATTTTATTTTTTTATTTTTTATATGAGGGTATTTTGAAAATTTCACAACCTTGCTAGAATTTTTTTTTTTAAAAAAATTAACGGAGGGGTAACATTGCACAAAAATAGAATTTCGATAACACTATAAAAGTCATTTTTGTAAATTAAAAAATGAAAAGTTGACATGGTTTATACGTTAAGGTTGAGAGAAGCATCTCAAAACCCTTTAGGTCGCACGCTGCACTTACTTTGCATCATTTCTCATGCTTTTAATCACATGCCTTTACATTACTCCACTTAACACTTAACACTCAAACTAAAATTTGATGTTCTTTGTGTAAGCTTGCTTTTTTGCTTTTCCTTGCATGATTTACTTTTGAATATTTTGTTTACCCCCCAACAAAAAAGTAAAGTAAAGTCAAGAATAAAATTTGCAACATTTTGGTGTGCATACGGAGAAGTCCAACTTTTCTCAACCTTGCTTACCTCGTGGGTTTGATTTACATATAACTTTATTCGGCCTTTCAACTTTTGTTTATGGTAAGTTTGTGTCACAATAGGATGCCAATTTTTTTTTAGGTCAAAATTACCCTGTAAATTCTAAAACTATTTTCAAAATCAAAGATCTAAAATAATACTATTGGAACCGCATAATTGTATGGGAAGTGGGAAGGAACATAATTAACTATGGGTCCGGCTTTTTTTGTTGCCCCTAGACTTCTTAATTAGTAATTTCATCAATAAATCTGACTTGTCTTGTGAAATTTTTTGATTTATCACTGAATAACATTGGGCTTTCACAACAAGCTTTTGATTTGTCCATTAAGAATTGCAAACATGCATGATGTGATGATACTCCAAATTATATGTATTGGGAAAGGACATCGACAATTTTTTGATAGCTTTTGAGATATATTGTCTCAATTAAAAGTTTGAGAACATATTATCAATTGGATAGTAATTTGGTGGGTATATGGACGTTTTCTTTTTGTGTTGAATGAGAATACAAAATTCATTATTATTAGTTGGTATATATTCAAAAGAACTTTTGAATTCAAGGTGACAATATTGAAAGAATTTGACATCATAATTCGCTGAGTGCAAGCCAAGTTATACTTTGCTTGCCTCTTTGGTTTGATTTACATGAATCTTTCATTCAACTTTTGTGCATGGTAAGCTTAGCTCACATTATGATGATAATTTTTTGGGTCAAAGTTGCATCACTTCTCTCCCTCTCCCTCTCCCTCTCCATCGCTTGTGTGCTTTGGGTACTTGTAAGAGAGACACACAGTGTGCATGTGTGTGGGAGACAGATCTTTACTCTTCAGACAGAGATGGAGTTTTGCAGTCATGACTATGTCTGTCCTCCGCACCACTTGATCTACAAAGAAGATGGTGAGAAGAAACTTGTTTGCTCGTGGAGGTGGTGCCAGAAACCAATATGGGGTTCCGTCTACAATTGCGTGGAATGTGGTAACCGCCCTGTTCACAACTACTCATCATCCAACAATCTTCATTGCTTGGACTTCACTAAAAAGCTGGAAAATCAAGTTGTTTGCTCTGGGTGCCACGATCCAGTATTGGGTCCCGTCTACCAATGCTGTGTCTCCGAATGTAGCTTTTTCATTCACAAATCATGCGCCCAGCTATCTTTAGAGATGAATCACCCTCTACACCCAGAGCATGCCCTTTCTCTCTGGTGGTTTCATGATAAAAAATATTGTGATGCTTGTTGTACATCATCTCATAATCCCTCTTTCTTTTACAATTGTAATTCGTGTGATTTCTACCTTGACATCAAATGTGCTAATCACTTGCCAACTAATCCTAAGGACTGTCACCAACACAAATTCTTCCCCTTATGGAAGCATATCCAATTCAATTGCGAAGCTTGTGGAGAAGAAATCACGAACCTCGCCCATAGAGAGTGTAGTATCTGCAAACTCTTAGTTCACAAAAAATGTGCTGCAATTCCACGCAAGGTCAAAATTAAGCTACACAATCATTTCCTCAACCTCATTTATTCTCCTCATGATATCAATAAGCGTGACAACATGTTTTGTAGAAATTGCGGAGACGGGGTGAATCCAGAGTATGCGGCTTATTGTTGTCAACAATGTAGTTATGTTTTACACACAGAATGTCTAAGACATTTTAGGGATATACATGGGGAGTCGCCTGAGTCAGTGCCTAACAAATTTGTTAGCCATGCAACTCATTTGATCAAGGTACTCAATCAAGCAGAGGATGAAGGACCTCACCTCGGGGAGATCCAACATTTCAGTCATCAACAACATAAGTTAATACTCTCCAATGATGAGATGAAGGATGATAAGCTCTGTGAAGGGTGTATGCAATTCATAACTTCGATCCCGTTTTACAGTTGTGCACAATGCATCTTCTTTTTCCATACTCGATGTGTTGAACTTCCCACAACAATTGAGCAATACCCACTTCACTATTTTCACTCGCTCACCCTCCTCCCACGAGCATCTAACAAGAGTGGCGTGTTCTTTTGTGATTTGTGTTCTCGTCATCATCGTGGCTTCACCTACAAATGTGACACTTCTTGGTGTGGAGAGACTTTTGACATTCAATGTGGTTCAATTCCAGAAACCCTTAAACACGAAGGTCATCAGCATCTCTTCTACCTTGCTCAAGATTCTAAGAAAAGAAAATGCAAAGCTTGTTTTGAGGACAACGAGGACTATGTCTTTGTCTGCACCAGTTGCGATTTCATCTTGGGAATTAGATGTGCAAATCTTTCACTGGTCGCGAGGCATAAATATGATACACATCTCCTGAAGCTCACATACGCAACTGAAGATGACTCTAGAGAATATTATTGTCTAATTTGCGAAGAAGAAAGAGATGAGAACCAGTGGTTCTATTACTGTAAAGAATGTGACTTCCCCGCTCATCCCGAATGTGTTCTTGGGAACTATCCACGCATCACGATTGGGAGTACTTACAAAAGTGAATATCATGAGCACCTTCTCACTTTTGTCCAGAAGACTGAAGACTCACTCGAATGTGATGCCTGTTCGGATGAGTTTGACGGTGTGGCCCTAGAATGTAGTGAATGCAAATTTAATGTCCACCCCCCTAGACATTATTACCCTGATTGTATGTGGATACTAAGTGAACGGAGACGGTAGAATGCTATATATATGAGAAGTGGTTTCATGTGGAGCATCTCGGTGTTGAGTATTTTTGTTGAGGTTGGCAGCTTCAATTCTTATTTATTATTTAATCATGATTACGCTATATTGTCCTTCTTCAACTTAAGTGAACGCTCTGCTGGGTTTGTTTGTACTACTTTACTCCTTTGTTTTTTTGTGTGATTCTTTCTTGTACTACTTGTTCACCCAAAAATGAAAAATCTAAGGTGTGCACAGTAATTTTATTTATGTAATGAAAGCATTACCATTTTTTTTTTTTTTTTGTTGAAATGCATGATTGGTTATTTACAACCAAAGCATATTGATTTACAATTAATATTATATATCAAACTCTCTTTCATGTGTACAAGCTAAAACTTTTCCTTAATAAATGATGCTCAATGAAAGGTAAATTACGAAAGACATTGTTTGAACTCTCTCTATATATATATATAATGATACCATGTTAAATTACGGTTAACCCAAAAATTTAAGTTAATGAGAAAAGATAAAAAAAAAAAAAATACCAAACAAATTTCTTTATCACAATTCTCAACACAATGGCTTCGTACATTGGCAAGGAGTTCACCACCACAAAACCTGCTATGAACATTTGCAACATATTTTCCTCTTTAAATTAACTTGAATAAATTATACAATTAAAGGATAATCAATTACATGATAAATGTTAGATTATATATTAAGAGTAATGTTATACATCACATTTTTGTTTCATAACTATTCTACTAATGCTCACATGAATTGTGACAATCCCGACTCCCAACTAACATTTGGAATTTTTATTTTTATTTTTTTTATTTTTAATAAGAATTGATTCAAGAGTCTATTGAAATTGCCACATTGTGAGATAATAATGTGGTTTCTAGCATTACACAATAATTAAAGGGTAATGCCATACACTATACTTTTATTCTACTTTATTGATTTGGCACTTCATGCCAATCAACCTTTAAATCTTAATAAAGGTTGATTCTCATCAATAATATGTCACGTTTTTAATAAGTGGCAATTTTCAAGCCGTTCGATGTAAAAAAAAAATACTTGAATTTTGTAATTTTACAATTTGAAATTGTAAGAGATGTAATCCAATTTAATTGTTTATAGATTCAACTGATACATCAATATGTAAAAAAGACTTGTAATAAAAGCTCACTCTCGTATTATATTAGCCTGCTAATCTATATATTCAATATGCACAAGCATAACATAAAAAATAAGTACCAATGAGCCAGAGCCATAACAGAGAGCAGAAATGTGGTCTTTGTGGGCCCCACAAGGACGCACTGCACCTTTCATGCTATGATCAACATGAATTGTTAAATTATCAGTTATTCCAAAAGGTAAATTTTATCACTTAATAATTATTTTAACACTTCCCCTCAAACTTCTTTTTAATAGGTGAGGCCAAACACGTAAAATATTTAATTAAATGATAATTTGACAGAGTCAATGTTCGATTTTATGACCGTTTGGCTTTGATATCATGTTAAATTACCATTTATCCCAACAACTTAAGTTAATAGGAAGATGTAAATTTAATCTCTTAATCATTACTTTAACAGGAATGACATTCGACTAAGCAATAAGCCAAGTTCATCGCAGTACAAACAAGGTATCCCCTGTTTTCCTTCTTTATCCTCTTATTGTCCTTTCTCTTATTTCTTATTAATCTGGTTATCTCAAAAACGTTCCATAAATTTCATTGCAGTACAAACTAGCATGCACATAACCTTACTAGGTGGACCCTTTCTACAAGCAAGAAGAGAAGCATTCCCATTTTATTCCTAATAACCCTCCGTAGGGTATCCCCTGTTTTCCTTCTGTGTCCTCTGTTTGGCCATTCTTTTATTTGTTTTTTCTTTCCGTTGTGTTGTTTGCTTTGACTTTTTTTTTTGAACCATTTGCTCAGAGAAAAAAAGGACCAAAAAGAGTCAAAACTTAATAGAGCAAGAGGACGTTGCCAATTTCCACAGGCTAAATGTAACATCCCCAGCCCGTTAAGGCTGAGTTTGCCACTTTTCTTCTTTTACAACAAAAGTTCTTGCAAAGATCTATAAGGTCTATCAGAGTACTTGATTTTAAAGGATACAAAAAATGTATAAAACATTATTCAAGAGATTTTATTACAAGCGAAATTAGAAAACATTAAACTTTAGTTGCGGAATATCATATTATTATAATCACTGATATGAAAAGACTTTGAAAATTAGTAATTATTCCCGTCCCCATTCCGGCCTCCTATTCCAGCATCCTTTCTACCTGAAAACAAGAAATAAAACTGAATGAGCCCAAAGGGGCCCAGCAAGTAACATCCACGACCATAAATAGTTTTACTCCTTGTTCTCAGTTTTGAAAATCATTTTCGCAAATAAATATAATTCTAGCCATAATAATATCTGTATGTACGGTTGCATCTCCCGTAACATATACATACTATTACATCTAGTAATAGATCATCGTTGTAAATCATCTTTATAAATCATCATCATAATGCATCATTATAAATAATCTTTGTAAATCATCATAGCATATCATCGTTGAAAATATAGTATCATTTTCTCATAATAAGGCCCATGTACACTATTACCCCTGTGCACGAGGGTTGCGGGTCCTTGTGACCATGGCACTGAACTGTGGCCACAGCCATGCCCGACCGTCAATTAACTCTTTCTTGGTGCACTCAACGGTCTAGTTGATGGAATACCACCTTCTGGCATAGCCTCCTTCAGTGGTTTCGCCTCCATCCGAGTATCGGTACCGAACTCTCATCTTATCTTATCTTGGGGCCAAAAATACTCTCCTCCATACATGTGCCCTCATTTCATAAACATTTATCTCATCTCTTGTACTTTTCTTTGTACTTCTTTTGATGCATCTTAGGGCAACATGTAGGAGGGTTTATCATCATTTTTCTTTCTTATAATCATCATCATTTCTCAACTTTCTTTTCTTAAAATGGAAACTTTTCCAAATATAAACTTGTTGTGCTTAAAAAGCCTTTAAAGAAATATAAACTTTCTAAATAATTCTTTTAGAAATCCTTCATGCATGCAACATAACTTCATAATACGTAAATAAAATAATCATTTACAATTTACTAAAGAATGAATAAATAGCATGACATGAAGTAACTTTAGAAGGGGTAGTGAATTTACTTACCTCTAGACTGAAGCTAAAAGTGGTATGAAGGAATCGAGTTGCTCCAATATGACTAACACCACTAGTATATCTTTTGAAACTAATTTCTAAAGTCCGCTATCTCTTGTGTTCTTTCTTTCTTGTAGCGCTTGGTCTCGCCCTTTCTCTCTCTGTTCTGAGTAAATACTCTTAGAAAGAAGACAGACCGAGTAAAAAGCGGAAGAAGGAAGAATATATGCAAGAGATGGGAGAGGAGATGAGTTGTGAAAATTGTGAAGGAGAAGAGCTCTATTTATAGGAGAAAATCAAACACTATTCTACCTTCAATTTACAATTATACCCTCATTTTACTATTTCACCAACCCTATACTATTTCACCAACCCTATACTATTTCACCAATTACCATTCTCTAATTACCACTCTCATAAATTTCCCAAGAATTAAAAATCCTTAGCTACAATGGATATTAAAATAACATCATTATCAAAATAATCTATTTAAATAGCTTTGAAAATTCTGGGACACTACAATCTTCCCTCTTTATTAGAATTTCGTCCTCGAAATTAAAACCTATAATATTATCGTCCAATCTTCAAGTTGAGGGATTCAGATAATATTCCTTTCAATCCTTCATCAAAGCTTACTCTCTTTTATCATATTGAAATTCCATCTCCTTCTTCTATGAGTAAATCTTATTCCCAGTCTAAAGTCTCAATTTCTGCAATCATTCATCAATTCACACTAAAATCTTACCTCAAAATCTTTTCCATTGTTTCTTTCCAACCTCAATAACAACAATCGAGTTATTCATCAACAGTCTACAGTCAGGGTTTAAACATCAAATTAATAAATCATGTGATCAATAGTTTATACCTCCAAACATCATAGTCCTCATTTCAAGCCTACAATAATTCTCTCGATCTAATTTAATCAATCTTATCAAAAAGGTGTAAAAATCATCCCCGCCTATATTCTCTTTAGTATCTCAGTATTCCAAATCATGCATACGAAATTTTAATATGATGCTCTAATAATTATTAACTTCTCACCATCATAAACCTGTAAAAGTAAATAGCACCAACATTCTACAGTTTATATTTTCCAAAAACATTATTACATGAATATACCTCAAAAATGACATCATAATTCGATTCATTCTAAATACACAACCGTTTCTATTTTCTCATCCCAACTTTTGTGTTGATGCTACAATATCAGCGAAAATCTTTCAGTACTACATCTTTACTTGATAAATCATAACTCAATAATAGAAACTCGTAATTATGATTCCAACTCAAACGAAATACACAATTACATCAAATGTAAGATTCTCATCCATTCTTGACTAATACATATTGTGCTTGCTGCGTTCTAGAGATGAAATTGATAAGCAAGCAAAGTAGGATATGGGTAAGTTTTCAGGCTGGAAGTTCCAAAGTACACATGCTATAATTTCTCTCCCTTGGGTCTTGCAAGGTCAAGAAGAGAAAAGAGAGAAAGATAGTCCTGTTGCTTTCTAGAAATGAAGATTTGAAAAGTATTTCAGGACATGGCATGTATGTGAGACTTTCAATATACCCACATCGGATGCTCTCTCTCTTCTGTCATTTACGAAGACTGAGAAGGAAAGAGAGATATTTAGCCTGAGAAGCATGATCAAGGATAATCTTGCTTCATCAGGACATGATCAACGATAATCTTGCTTCAATGGTTTACTACTGAGAGTATAAGGAGTTGGGTTTGTGAATCAAATCGTGAGGCTGCATTTTTCTCGTGAGGATACGCTCAACTAGGAGGAAAAGTCGAGCTTTCATTGTATGGAAGGCTATTAACAGAAGATTTCAGGCGAAGGGGTATGATCAGAAGGCATGTGTTGCAATGGAGAAAGAGGTGGGAATTTATAGGAAAGATTTCTGGTAATGAACGAGCGCGTGGTGCGCGTTGGCATGACAATTCATTCAGTTGCCCACGCCTGGTATTTGAAGTCGTTGATTGAACAGTGGGTTTGAAAAATGAGCTCAGTCGAATTTATGACAGGAGACAAGATCCTACTTCCACGGGATCTTTTGACAAAATTTCCATCGCTGCCCGAGGTCGCCTAACGCTTTGTTGTTTACTGTTTATTTCACCTGAAGTGAAAAATTCCTTTAAAGCCACTCGTCTGCTGCTTCCAGAAACTTCACAAAATTTCTTCAGTTCCTAACGCTTAGTCTCTTCTCATTACTTCATCTCTCCCAATTTCTTCGTATTCTCAACTATTTTTCCTTACTCTCCTAAATATGGGAGTAGCATCATCATCCGTTAACAACCTCGATTTGAATGTTGCTCCTGCAGCACAACCCATTGTTATGCCTGACGTGCAACCGGAGGTGCCTGTTGTTCCCCCTGAAGTGTCTGCTATTCATCCCGTCGTACCTGTTACACACCCTAATGAGCCTGCTGCATATCCTAACGTATGGCAGCCAACTTTTGTCTTTGACAATCGTCCTATCACTATTCACGATTCTGTCATGCTCCATGATTCTACTGCTGTAGCAGTTGCCAAAGGTTTCGTAATTCCACGGGATCAAACGTTCTTAGCTGATAGGTCGGATACTGATGCTATTAATAACTCATTGGCATTCAGTATCCAAGGTGCTGCTTCAGTTTCTGACATGGCACAACGTTGGAGTGCCAGAAATGTTGAGCTGAAAGTCTCAAGAAACCAAATCGGGGTCTTACAGCGACTGCTCAAATACTACAAACGAAAACACGTGGATTTGAAGCCGGAGAATACTCAGCTGAAAAAGATGATGTTATCTTACGCAGAATACTTGGGACCAAAGATGCTAGAAATGGAGAAGAATACCGAACGTCTCCAGCGACAGCACGAAAAACTCCGGGTCGATGTTCAGGGGTGTTGCAAGTCTCTCCGCACACGCTCTAGTCAGGTATCTCATTAGAAATAAATATTCTCTTTGATAATTCAATTATATAAATATATACGATTCTGCTCATACTAGGTTTTCTCTATGCAGAAATAATTTTCCTGGAGCAGCTCTGAGGAATCATCTGCTCATCATTACCACGTGTCTCTTTATGCAACAAATTCTCTTCTTTTTCTTTTTTTTTTTTTTTTTGATGGACACTGGTATGTAATATTATAAGGAGCTTGTTCTCCAAACATTTCTTTTTCGTAATCATTCAGTGCTCATTCAATATTCATTATGAAATCATTCTGTCATTGTAATAACTTCCTTTAAACAAACAATCTGTTTAACAAGTTAATCACTCAATAAAACATCTAAGTATGCACCATCACATGTTATCAACCTCTAAAATACTTT
>NC_081550.1:21594423-21606614 GCF_901000735.1 Corylus avellana | reverse complement strand
GGGGGACATTGTCACAATTGAAAGTTTGGGAGGGAGATTGTTAATTGAGTGGTAGTTTGAGGGGGTTATGTGGACTTTCCCCTAAATTAAAAGAAAATGTGCACTATGAAGGCAAACAAAGCTTTGTATTGAAAAAAAAAAAGAAGGAATTTTTATATTGCTAGTGCCTAATGGGTGTGAACGTAAACAAAAGGTTTTGGAATTTAGTGTCCGGGCCACCTTTTGGATTTTATATGTATGTTTACTTGTCGACTGTCGTCGGGGCCACCTTTTATTTTTATTTTATATAAACAAAATGTGTTGCGTTTGTTTTAATTAAGTAGTTTTCTACCAAGAGTAACATTATTGATAACTTGTATAGGAAAGAACCGCCTTGATCCCTCTCCTCCGTAAAAGGATTCTCTCCGTTTCAGTTGAAATAAATAGTATTTATTTAATGTAAAATAAGAGATAATATTGTCTTAACATTAAAGTTGAAGGACAAAATTTACAATATTATTCATCATTTCACACTAAATTGATACTTTCATTTTATTTGAAATGGAGAATCATATTCTGTATTTATTGTAACAAAATCATTTCTATTTCAATTAAAATAAGAGTATCCATTTAGTGTAGAAGGAAGAGCATCTTATTCCGTATTTAGAAAAAATCCAAATACTATGCTTACTTGGATTAGTGGGCTTTGGCCCATTTTGCAATCCATTTGAATCATGAAGTTAGTTAGTTGGGCCTGCATTAATTTCAAATTCCGCCTTAATTCTGTTAAGTCATTGAGATATTCCCTCTCCTCGCCTGTTATACGGGTGTACCTCACAAAAAACGAAACATTAATGATCAATCGCAATACATTCCAAATGTCTTTATCAATCTTAAGCATGTCAGAAGATAAAATCTGATCAAGTCAAGCATATCTAAGTAAGGCAATAATCCCATGATTTACTCTTCTATGTTTCATGAAATTGCATATTACTCTCCATCATAATCGATGTGAAAATATAGAAATAAAGTTTGTAAAGAGAAAAAGAAGAAAGGGAAGAAGAAGAGAACACAAAGGACTACATCTTTATTCAGTGATTTGAATGTTACAAGAGAAAAAAATATATAGGCATATGAAGGGAACACATCCCATATATCATGGCGTGAATCATAAGTTGTGATAGGAGTAATATGCAATCTCATGAAACATGGAAGAGTAAATCATGAAATTATTGCCTTGCTTGGATATTCTTAATCAGATTTTATCTTCTAACAAGCATTGCTTGCTTTTCACGGGAAAAAATCTGTTGTCCGTGCACCGAGAATACTTCCCTAGTGTAGCTTCTGTATAATGCTCTGCTAAAAAAGCTATTCTGGTGAGTCTATTTAAGAATGCTAAGGAAGGCATTGATGTTAGTTTCAGATGAACCCTTCTCGGCAATCGCACGTTGACATATCTGTTGGAGTTCACTTGCTCTTTTCCTCATTTCTTTCACTTCTTCACTTCCCAAATCCATGAAATTCTGCACCAGCGCTGAAATTTCCTCCCTCGTGACCAACTTGTCCACTTCCACATCTTGCTTCACCCTCCACCCAATCTTCCAATCCTCTGCGATTAGCCTACTGTTTTGGGTTTGATCCATGACTATGGGGAAGGTGAGAAAAGGAACACCACAAAACACACCTTCTTGAATGGAATTCCACCCACAATGCGTCAAAAACCCCCCTATTGAAGAATGAGACAACACCCTCAATTGGTCGCACCATGGCACTACTAACCCCTTATCACCACAAATCTCCTTCAGCCTACAAGCCTCATCACGCGCCACCCACAAGAATCTGACACCACTGACTCGCAAACCAGCTGCAAGTTCATCCATTTGAGCACTAGAAAGTGAGAGGAGGCTTCCCATTGAAATGTATAAAACAGAGCTTTTCGGCTGGCAATCGAGCCATTCAAAGTAGTTGAGGTCACTGTCGTCGAAATTCGCTTGCGAGAAATTTTCTGCAACATCCAAGAAAGGTATGGTTGGGCCAATGGCATAGACGGGGAATGGGAACTCTGCTTTCGTAACATCGATTACTTGAGATTCGAGCTCGTAGGTGGAAGTGAATAAGAGATATTGTGCCTTGGTCACCCATGGAACAAATTTTTGGATCCTCTGCAACATTTGTTGTTTGTTCCCATCAATAAATGGAAGATCTACCAGACGTGTGGACGAAATTCCAGGGATATAGTCGACAAGCTCATCGCCTTTCGCTGTTGCATGCATACAAGTAGACATACAAAAAGCAAACTAATTATATCAAGAGAGATTGGCATTTGAGTAACATAATCTTGATACCGAAATGAAGAAACTATGAATAGTGACCCGTATATATCTCTACTTTATAATACAAATTATCTTGAAAGGCATGCAATTTTAAGCTTTTATATTCAAATTCTTTGAATCATATATGCATTTTCTCAAGAAGAAAAAAATGCTAATAACACATCAGTCCAAAAAATATTTATACCAACAAAATATTTTATATTTTGTTTTGTTCGTTATTTTATTTATTTGTTTGTTTTTGAAAAAAGAAAACAGGTGTAAAGATGTAGTCACCTGAGATGTCAACTGGGAAATGTTTGTTTTGGGCGAAAAGATCGAAATGTTGGAACACCGAGAACACCGCCGCCGACATGGGCCAAAAAGAAGCCACCGGAATATTCCTGCGGTTGCCGACTCCGACGGCCCAAAACAGAAACGTATCAGCCACGATAATCGCCGGCGGCGTCTCAAGCCTGTCCAGTAGCGTCTCGAATGGAGCTTCCATCTTCGTCAAGACGGCTTCGACGAATGAGTTTATGTCGGCGGCGCGAACCAGCTCCGATGGGACAACATTAGGTATGGAGGCGAAGCGTATGTTTTCAGGCTTAGGGTCGGAGCCGATGAGGCCGAGCCATTCCTCGGTGACAACGAAGGTGACGAGAATGTCGGTCTTCTTCGAAGCTAGTATCTTGCAGAAGTTCATCATGGGGTTGATGTGGCCGCGACCCGGGTAGGCCATGGTCACCACGTGGCATACGGTTGCCGGTGCTGGTTCGACGGATCCCATTCCCAGATTGCTGATACGATCGCTTCTCAACCTAGGAGAAAGGTTTTTGGGTCTAACCCTGGGGCCTGGAAGTTGGTAATGTTTGACCGTGAATTCGTGTCGCATGCCATGACGTCATTCTAATTGATATCTCTGGTCATTGCACCGAAAGGCGAGTGCAATGCCTTTTTATCAGCAATTTTTTATTTAAAATAAAGGGTAAAATTCATATACCCCTTAAACTACTACTCAATTAATAATTTAATTGATAATATTTATAAATTTTCAATTGCGATAATATAGCCTCAAAACTATTAAAATATTGTTAATATCTCCCAAAACTAGTAAAAAGATTAAAATGTCCCTATATATTTATCAATATAACAAAAATATCCTTAAAATTCTAAAAAATAAAAAATAAAACGAAAGTTTTAATTTTTTTTTAAAAATTATTTTAATTTTTAAACCGAAATTTTTATTTTAAAAAAAAATCAATTTTTTTTAAAGATTTTTTTAAAATATGTTTTAAAAAATCAATTTTTTTTTAAACGAAAATATTTTAATTTTTTTTTAAACGGAAATTTTTATTTAAAAGTTATAAAAGAAAACATTTTTTTTTAAAAAAAAACCCCAAAAAAAAACGAAAATTTTTCAATTTTTATATAAGTTTTTTTGATTTTTTTTTCTAATAAAAAGATTTAATTTTTTTTTTTTTTTTAGGTTTTTCTAGAAATTTTAGTATTTTTTTTTTAAAATTTACTAAGGGTAGTTTGGTAATTTGGGGGGTATATTGACAATATTTTGGTAATTTGGGGGGTATATTGTCGCAATTTAAAGTTTGTAAGAGTGTGAACTTTCCCCTAAAATAAATTATTTGAAACATGACAACAAATAAAATTAAGACAAAAAAAAAAAAAAAGTAGTACCTAAGATAAAATCAATATAAAATCCAAAAGGTGGCACCAGCCAGTAATTCTATAAATTTTTTTTGTGTTATTTTTATCTCCTTTTAAAAATAAGTGGTTTTTAAAAAATTATTATTTAATCAAAATTTAATAATAATTAATTATGAATTAAATAATAATTTTAAAAGTTATATTTGAATGAACATAAAAATATTAAAAAAAAAAAAAAAAACTTGTAACATTACCCATACCGGACACTAAATTACTCGGTACCCGACACTAAGCTCCGAAAGCTTTTGTTTATGTTCACGGTTCACACGCACCACAGGAAACATAAAATATCTGTTTTTTTTTTTTCTTTATGACAAAGCTTTGTTTGCCTTCATCAATCATCGTGCACTTTTTTTTAAAAAAAAAAAAAAAAAAAAAAATTGAAAAGGTAAAGGTTACAAGGGGGATCATCCTGCACTTTGTGTTGCACTACAACAATATAATAGGGCCCCGCAAACAAGTCCTAGTATAATTCTCCACAAGAAGTGGAATTAGGACTTAATTGGGGGATCGGATAGGTAATATGAAAATTAAGCTTGCAAGTTCTCTCTCTGGGCTCACAAGTCACACCCCTAACCCCTCCTACCACAACAAGGTCAATAAATACGATTTTAAAAATTACTTTTTTAAAATTGTAAAAACATTTGATAAAACATGTTAAAAATTAAATTTTTATCAAATACTTATTTTGTGAAATTTTGATTTTAGTTTAAATTCGCATATTTTCAAATAAGTACCCCCCAAATAAGCTACTTAGAGAAATCCTAAATTTTATTTTTTCTATTTTAAATTATATGCTTTTTAAATCTCAATACCCAACGTTTTACGTTTTGCTGTATTTTTTAAAAACACAGATTATTCTTGAAAAATCGCAATTTCAAACGCATCCTACTTCGCATATTGTGAATATATAGTTCCAAAATTAAATTTATCCCTAGAGAAAAAAAAAGGGGCCTTTCTTGAGACAGAAACAAACTGCATATATGCTGATCAATAGCCATGGCTTTGTGAAATGCCCCTTATAAATGCATCAAGGTTTGTGTGTGATGATCCACCTTCTGCAATAGCTTGGTGACAAGAATCTTTGAGTCCTCTTGCTCTTTCCCTCAATTCTTTCACTTCTCCACTTTCAAGATTCATAAACCTTCCCACAAGCTCTGATATTTCTTCTTTGGTCACCAAAATGTCATCATTTCCTGACTCTGATCTCTTTATCCTCCACCCAATCCTCCACTCTTCTACAATTAGCCTGCTATTCGCAACTTGGTCAAGGAACAAAGGGAAGGTGAGCATAGGAACACCGGCGAAAGCAGCATCCAGAGTGGAATTCCACCCACAATGCGACCAGAAACCTCCTATGGAAGAATGGCACAACACCCTCAATTGCTCACACCATGGCAGAACTATCCCCATGCCACCACATCTCTCTTTCAACTGAGAAGAAGAGTCTCCGCGAGCCACCCACAAGAAACGAACACCGTTATCACGCAGCCCAGCTGCAATTTCATCCATTTGGGCGCCTGAGACTGAAAGGAAACTTCCCAATGAGATGTACAAGACAGAACCTGCAGGCTGGGAATCTAGCCATTGGAGGTAGCTGGGGTTGTCGTGGCTTCTTGCAGAGAAATTATCTTCAAGCTCCAAGAAAGGTACGGCAGGGCCAATAGGGTAAACAGGAAAAGGGAAAATTGCATTTAAGGAGTCAATGGCTTGGGGTTCAAGCTCGTAGGAAGAAGTGAACAGAAGGTGCTGTGAATTTGACACTGTTGCAATGCATTCCATTGCAAGCTGCAGTACTCGGAGGTCGTTCTCATGGAAGATTGTTTGAAGGTCGGCTACTTGTGCTGAAGAAAGTCCGGGAATGTGATCCACATGTTTGTCTTGATCAATTTCTATCACACACAGGCAGACATACACAAAGTTTGATAAGACCACGTTAAATAATTAAAAATATATAAGATTATATTATGTAGACCATTAAATAAAATAAAATTTTGGGTATTCCTTTAGAAACTGACACGACAAATAATAATTTGTCAAATAATTTTTTTTAAGAAAATCAATCGTACTCTTTCTTATTTCACAAATTATAAATTGTTACATTAATCTATAATTGTCGAGAATTAATTAATGTAAAAGAACTTAAATTAAGTTCACCTACCCGGCCAAATAAATAAGTCATACACAAGCTCTCTTATTATGCGCAACAATTAACAGATAAATATATATTAAACACACCCACCAACCCAACCACCCCATGTACACGGTGTATATACGCTGTACGTGCAATGAAAAGAGAATGTTAGACTTACAAATAAATTTTATAATTTTTTTTTATAAATTGATACGACATAACATCATTAAATTTTTTAAAATTTAAATTTATTTTATATTTAATTATGTTCTGTCGTATCAATTTGTATTTAAAGCATTCCGGGTATCGGAGTACTTACTTGGAAGATCGAGCGGTAAATTCCGGCTTCGTGTGAAAAAATGAAAATGATGTAACATAGAGAAAAAAGTAGCCGGCATGGTCCAAAGCGAGGCTACCACAATATTCCTGCGATTTCCTACGCCGATCACCCACGGTAGCTCAACGTCACCTAAAATGGCACGTACCGGCGGCTGAAGCCGATCCAGGAGTTGCTCAAAGGGAGCTTCCATCTTCGTCATCGCGGCCTCGTAGAACCCAGGGAAGTCGACGGCTTTTAGACGCTCGGGGGGGACGAAGCCGTTTGGCATCGTGGCGAAGCGTATGTTTTCAGGCTTGGGATCAGAACCGATGTAGCCGAGCCACTCTTCGGTGACGACGAAGGTGATGAGAAGGTTTGGTTCTTTTGAAGAGAGTAGTAACTTGCAGAGGTTCATCATGGGGTTGATGTGGCCTCGGCCTGGAAATGGCATCGCAACCACGTGGTGGACAGTGGTTGGTTGTTCAACCACAGACGGTGCCACTGTAGACATGGGAACTCAGAGAGAGAGAGAGAGAGAGTGGTTCTCTTCTGAATCTCTGATGAACTTTTGGGATTTCTTTAACAAGGGTATTATTGGGCTATGATTTATGATGACTTTTTCTCTTTCCCGTTTGTCTTTAAGGTGTCCGAATGGGCAATTAATATAAATAATGATAAGAGGGAGATAAGCTAGCAATCAGACAAACAATTTTGACATTTATTAAAATTAAAAAAACAAAAAACATAGTTTACATGCAACGGAGAGCCACTACACCTGAAAATATTGTATATTATAGGCAATTTCCGTACCTAAATAAATGTACAATATTTAATTTTTTTTTAAAGAAAAAAAAATAGTTTGATTTATTTTGAAAAATGTGTTTTCTATCTATAAATTAGACTTTTCTAGACATGCCCTCTCTAATTTTTGGAAGTTTGCCAAACCTACACTTGGCGATTGGTTTTGCAACAGCTGTTGCTTCTGAATCACTTTTCCCCTTCGGGTGTTATCTAAAAATTGAGTTAAATACTAAATATCTTCCTTGAGCTTTTATTTCTTTTTATTTAGGGTTTAATTTTTATTATAAAAAGTCTTTATAGTTTTGATAATAGATCAAATTAATCATTTTGTCAATTGACCATTAATTGACTTAACAAAAATTCACGTGAACCAACCAAATGTTAACACGTGTCACTTACAATATTATTTATCATTTCACACTAAATGAATACTTTTCATTTTATTTGAAATGAAAAAAATCTTATTTTGTATTTTACTAGAACAGGATCCTCTCCATTTCGTTTAAAATGAAGAAAATCTTAGCCGTATTTATTGGGAGTAAAGCTCTTACGTCGGTGGAAGGAGAAATCAAAATACTATGCTTAGTTGGATTAGTGAGGCTTTGGCCCATTTTGCATTCCGTTTGAATCATGAAGTTAGTTAGTTGGGCCTGTATTAGTTACAAATTCCAGCTTAACTCTGTTAAGTCACACAGATATTTCCTCTCCTCCCCTGTTGTACCTCAGGAAAAAAAGAAACATAAATGATCACTCGCAATACATTCCAACTGTCTTCTTCAATCCTAAGCTTTGCTTGCTTTTCACGGGGGAAAATTCTGTTGCGGGTGCACCGAGCATATTTCCCGAGTGTAGCTTCTGTATAACTCTCTGCTAAAAAGGCTATTTTGGTGAGTCTATTTGAGAATGCTAAGGAAGGCATTGATGTTAGTTTCAGCTGAACCCTTCTCGGCAATCGCACGTTGACATATCTGTCGGAGTTCACTTGCTCTTTTCCTCATTTCTTTCACTTCTTCACTTCCCAAATCCATGAAATTTTGCACCAGCACTGCAATTTCCTCCCTCGTGACCAACTTGTCCACTTCCACATCTTGCTTCACCCTCCACCCAATCCTCCAATCCTCTGCAATTAGCCTACTGTTTTGGGTTTGATCCATAACTATGGGGAAGGTGAGAAAAGGAACACCATAAAACACACCTTCCTGAATGGAATTCCACCCACAATGCGTCAAAAAACCCCCTATTGAAGAATGAGACAACACCCTCAATTGGTTGCACCATGGCACTACTAACCCCTTATCACCACAAATCTCCTTCAGCCTACAAGCCTCACCACGCGCCACCCACAAGAATCTGACACCACTGTCTCGCAAACCAGCTGCAAGTTCATCCATTTGAGCACTAGAAACCGAGAGGAAGCTTCCCATTGAAATGTATAACACAGAGCTTCTTGGCTGGCAATCGAGCCATTCAAAGTAGTTGAGGTCACTGTCGTCGAAATTCGCTTGCGAGAAATTTTCTGCAACATCCAAGAAAGGTATGGTTGGGCCAATGGCATAGACGGGGAATGGGAACTCTGCTTTTATAACATCGATTACTTGAGATTCGAGCTCGTAGGTGGAAGTGAATAAGAGATATTGTGCCTTGGTCACCCATGGAACAAATTTTTGGATCCTCTGCAACATTTGTTGTTTGTTCCCATCAATAAATGGAACATCTACCAGACGTGTGGACGAAATTCCAGGGATGTAGGCCACACGCTCATCGCCTTTTGCTGTTGCATGCATACAAGTAGACATACAAAAAGCAAACTAATTATATCAAGAGAGATTGGCATTTGAGTAACATAATCTTGATACCAAAATGAAGAAACTATGAATAGTGACCCGTATATATCTCTACTTTATAATACAAATTATCTTGAAAGACATGCAATTTTAAGCTTTTATATTCAAATTCTTTGAATCATATATGCATTTTATCAAGAAGAAAAAAATGCTAATAACACATCAGTCCAAAAAATATTTATACAACAAAATATTTTATACTTTGT
This sequence comes from Corylus avellana, assembly GCF_901000735.1. Classification (NCBI taxonomy): domain Eukaryota; kingdom Viridiplantae; phylum Streptophyta; class Magnoliopsida; order Fagales; family Betulaceae; genus Corylus; species Corylus avellana. The sequence continues at coordinate 21,597,297 of NC_081550.1, read as the reverse complement.
TTTGTTCGTTATTTTATTTATTTGTTTGTTTTTGAAAAAAGAAAACAGGTGTAAAGATGTAGTCACCTGAGATGTCAACTGGGAAATGTTTGTTTTGGGCGAAAAGATCGAAATGTTGGAAGACTGAGAAAACCGCCGCTGACATGATCCAAAGCGAAGCCACCGGAATATTCCTGCGGTTCCCGACGCCGACGGCCCAAAACAGAAACGTATCAGCCACAATAATCGCCGGCGGCGTCTCAAGCCTATCCAGTACCGTCTCGAATGGAGCTTCCATCTTCGTCAAGACGGCTTCGACGAATGAGTTCATGTCGGCGGCGCGAACCAGCTCCGATGGGACAACATTAGGTATGGATGCGAAGCGTATGTTTTCAGGCTTAGGGTCGGAGCCGATGAGGCCGAGCCATTCCTCGGTGACAACGAAGGTGACGAGAATGTCGGTCTTCTTCGAAGCTAGTATCTTGCAGAAGTTCATCATGGGGTTGATGTGGCCGCGACCTGGGTAGGCCATGGCCACCACGTGGCAGACGGTTGCCGGTGCTGGTTCGACGGATTCCATTCCCAGATTGATGATACGATCGCTTCTCAACCTCGGAGAAAGGCTTTTGGGTCAAATTCCAGACCCTGGAAGTTGATAAGGTTTGACCGTCAATTCGTGTCGCATTCCATGACGTCATTCTAATTGATATCTCTGGTTAATTATTGCACGGATCGGTGAGTGCAATGCCTTTTATCAGCATTTTTTATTTCTAAAAAAATTATTTGAAACATGACAACAAATAGAATTAAGACAAAAAAAAAAAAAGCTGGCACCTGACGCTAAAATCAATATAAAATTCAAAAGGCAGTAATTTTAAAAGTCTTTTTAATATTATTTTTATGTTTATCTAAAAATAAGGTAATTTTTAAAACTATCATTTTATTAAAATTTAATAATAATAAAGTACAAATTTAATAATAATTTTAAAAGTTATATTATTTTTTTAAAAACATAAAAATTACATGTAAAAGAGACTTATAACACGCTAAGCTCCAAAAGCTTCTGATTATTTTCACGGTTCACACACCACAGGCGACATAAAATATCTTGTGTTTTTTTTTTTTTAAGACAAAGCTTTGTTTGCCTTCATCGTGATAGGGCCCGTAAACAAGTTATTTACAAGAAGTGGAATTAGGACTTTGAGGATTGGACAGGAAATATGAAAATTAAGCTTGCAAGTGGTCTGTCACGGGCTCACGCCCCTAACCCCTCCTACCACAGCAAAGGCCAATAAATACGGTTTTAAAAATTGTTAAAAATTATATTTATTTATTTTTTATTAAGCATTTGTTGTGTAAAGTTGTAATTTTGATTTAAATTTGCGCATTTTTAAATAAGCATCTCCTAAATAAGTTACTTATAAAAATCTTAAATTTTTTTTTTTCTATTTTAAATTATACGATTTTTAAATCGTAATATCAAAGGCCTTACATTTTGTAATATTTTAAAAATTGCAAATTATTCTTGCGAAATCGCAAACCAAAACACATCTTAAGGAGGATGTCGTTAGTTTGACTATTAATGAAATTGAATTTGAGATGAATTATTATTAAATTTTGATTTAAAAAACACATTAATATTGCCAAAAAAAAAAAAAAATTAGGGGATTAACCTACTTCGCATATTGTGAATATATTGTTCCAAAATTATATTTACCCCTAAAGGGGAAAAAAAGAGGCCTTTCTTGAGGCAGAAACAAACTGCATATATGTATGCTGATCACTAGCCATGGCTTTGTGAAATGCCCCTTATAAATGCATCAAGGTTTGTGTGTGATGATCCACCTTCTGCAATAGCTTGGTGACAAGAATCTTTGAGTCCTCTTGCTCTTTCCCTCAATTCTTTCACTTCTCCATTTTCAAGATTCATAAACCTCCGCACAAGCTCTGATATTTCTTCTTTGGTCATCAAAATGTCATCATGATTTCCTGCCTCTGATCTCTTTATCCTCCACCCAATCCTCCACTCTTCTACAATTAGCCTGCTATTCGCAACTTGGTCAAGGAACAAAGGGAAGGTGAGCAAAGGAACGCCGGCGAAAGCAGCTTCCAGAGTGGAATTCCACCCACAATGCGACCAGAAACCTCCTATGGAGGAATGGCACAACACCCTCAATTGCTCACACCATGGCAGAACTATCCCCATGCCACCACATCTCTCTTTCAACTGAGAAGAAGATTCTCCACGAGCCACCCACAAGAAACGAACACCGCTATCACGCAGCCCAGCTGCAATTTCATCCATTTGGGCGCCTGAGACTGAAAGGAAACTTCCCAATGAGATGTACAAGACAGAACCTGCAGGCTGGGAATCTAGCCATTGGAGGTAGCTGGGGTTGTCGTGGCTTCTTGCAGAGGAATTATCTTCAAGCTCCAAGAAAGGTATGGCAGGGCCAATAGGGTAAACAGGAAAAGGGAAAATTGCATTTAAGGAGTCAATGGCTTGGGGTTCAAGCTCGTAGGAAGAAGTGAACAGAAGGTGCTGTGAATTTGACACTGTTGCAATGCATTCCATTGCAAGCTGCAGTACTCGGAGGTCGTTCTCATGGAAGATTGTTTGAAGGTCGGCTACTTGTGCTGAAGAAAGTCCGGGAATGTGATCCACATGTTTGTCTTGATCAATTTCTATCACACACAGTACAGGCAGACATACACAAAGTTTGATAAGACCACGTTAAATAATTAAAAATATATAAGATTACATTATGTAGACCATTAAATAAAATAAAATTTTGGGTATTTCTTTAGAAACTGACACGACAAATAATAATTTGTGAAATAATTTTTTTTAAGAAAATCAATCATACTCTTTATTATTTCACAAATTATAAATTG
>NC_081550.1:21557420-21594323 GCF_901000735.1 Corylus avellana | reverse complement strand
CCAAAAGGTGGCACCAGCCAGTAATTCTATAAAATTTTTTTGTGTTATTTTTATCTCCTTTTAAAAATAAGTGGTTTTTAAAAAATTATTATTTAATCAAAATTTAATAATAATTAATTATGAATTAAATAATAATTTTAAAAGTTATATTTGAATGAACATAAAAATATTAAAAAAAAAAAAAAAAACTTGTAACATTACCCATACCGGACACTAAATTACTCGGTACCCGACACTAAGCTCCGAAAGCTTTTGTTTATGTTCACGGTTCACACGCACCACAGGAAACATAAAATATCTGTTTTTTTTTTTTCTTTATGACAAAGCTTTGTTTGCCTTCATCAATCATCGTGCACTTTTTTTTAAAAAAAAAAAAAAAAAAAAAAATTGAAAAGGTAAAGGTTACAAGGGGGATCATCCTGCACTTTGTGTTGCACTACAACAATATAATAGGGCCCCGCAAACAAGTCCTAGTATAATTCTCCACAAGAAGTGGAATTAGGACTTAATTGGGGGATCGGATAGGTAATATGAAAATTAAGCTTGCAAGTTCTCTCTCTGGGCTCACACCCCTAACCCCTCCTACCACAACAAGGTCAATAAATACAATTTTAAAAATTGCTTTTCTAAAATTGTAAAAACATTTGATAAAACATGTTAAAAATTAAATTTTTATCAAATATTTATTTTGTGAAATTTTGATTTTAGTTTAAATTCACATATTTTCAAATAAGTACCCCCCAAATAAGCTACTTATAGAAATCCTAAATTTTATTTTTTCTATTTTAAATTATATGCTTTTTAAATCTCAATACCAAACGTTTTACGTTTTGCGGTATTTTTTAAAAACACAAATTATTCTTGAGAAATCGCAATTTCAAACGCATCCTACTTCGCATACTGTGAATATATAGTTCCAAAATTAAATTTATCCCTAGAGAAAAAAAAAGGGGCCTTTCTTGAGACAGAAACAAACTGCATATATGCTGATCAATAGCCATGGCTTTGTGAAATGCCCCTTATAAATGCATCAAGGTTTGTGTGTGATGATCCACCTTCTGCAATAGCTTGGTGACAAGAATCTTTGAGTCCTCTTGCTCTTTCCCTCAATTCTTTCACTTCTCCACTTTCAAGATTCATAAACCTTCCCACAAGCTCTGATATTTCTTCTTTGGTCACCAAAATGTCATCATTTCCTGACTCTGATCTCTTTATCCTCCACCCAATCCTCCACTCTTCTACAATTAGCCTGCTATTCGCAACTTGGTCAAGGAACAAAGGGAAGGTGAGCATAGGAACACCGGCGAAAGCAGCATCCAGAGTGGAATTCCACCCACAATGCGACCAGAAACCTCCTATGGAAGAATGGCACAACACCCTCAATTGCTCACACCATGGCAGAACTATCCCCATGCCACCACATCTCTCTTTCAACTGAGAAGAAGAGTCTCCGCGAGCCACCCACAAGAAACGAACACCGCTATCACGCAGCCCAGCTGCAATTTCATCCATTTGGGCGCCTGAGACTGAAAGGAAACTTCCCAATGAGATGTACAAGACAGAACCTGCAGGCTGGGAATCTAGCCATTGGAGGTAGCTGGGGTTGTCGTGGCTTCTTGCAGAGGAATTATCTTCAAGCTCCAAGAAAGGTATGGCAGGGCCAATAGGGTAAACAGGAAAAGGGAAAATTGCATTTAAGGAGTCAATGGCTTGGGGTTCAAGCTCGTAGGAAGAAGTGAACAGAAGGTGCTGTGAATTTGACACTGTTGCAATGCATTCCATTGCAAGCTGCAGTACTCGGAGGTCGTTCTCATGGAAGATTGTTTGAAGGTCGGCTACTTGTGCTGAAGAAAGTCCGGGAATGTGATCCACATGTTTGTCTTGATCAATTTCTATCACACACAGTACAGGCAGACATACACAAAGTTTGATAAGACCACGTTAAATAATTAAAAATATATAAGATTACATTATGTAGACCATTAAATAAAATAAAATTTTGGGTATTTCTTTAGAAACTGACACGACAAATAATAATTTGTGAAATAATTTTTTTTAAGAAAATCAATCATACTCTTTATTATTTCACAAATTATAAATTGTTACATTAATCTATAATTGTCGAGAGTTAATGTAAAAGAACTTAAATTAATAAATAAGTCATACACAAACTCTCTTATTATGCTCAACAATTAACAAATATGTTAAAGGCTAAATTTAGACTTAGACAGATAAATATATATTAAACACATCCACCAACCCGCCCACCCCACATCCACGGTGTATATAGACCGTATGTATAATGGAGGATGAGTATTAAACTTCCAAATAAACTTTACAAAATTTTTTTATAAATTGATGTGATACAGTATCATTATGTTTTTTAAAATTAAAATTTATTTTATATATGCTGTGTCATATCAATTTGTAAAAATTTGTGTGTAAAATTTATTTACAATCCTACAATTCCTGAGTGCTTACTTGGAATATCGAGCAGTAAATTCCGGCTTCGTGTGAATAGCTGAAAATGATGTAACATTGAGAAAAAAGTAGCCGGCATGGTCCAAAGCGAGGCTACCGTAATATTCCTGCGATTTCCTACGCCGATCACCCACGGTAGCTCAACGTCACCTAAAATGGCACGTACCGGCGGCTGAAGCCGATCCAGGAGTTGCTCAAAGGGAGCTTCCATCTTCGTCATCGCGGCCTCGTAGAACCCAGGGAAGTCGACGGCTTTTAGACGCTCGGGGGGGACGAAGCCGTTTGGCATCGTGGCGAAGCGTATGTTTTCAGGCTTGGGATCAGAACCGATGTAGCCGAGCCACTCTTCGGTGACGACGAAGGTGATGAGAAGGTTTGGTTCTTTTGAAGAGAGTAGTAACTTGCAGAGGTTCATCATGGGGTTGATGTGGCCTCGGCCTGGAAATGGCATCGCAACCACGTGGTGGACAGTGGTTGGTTGTTCAACCACAGACAGCGCCACTGTAGACATGGGAACTCAGAGAGAGAGAGAGAGAGAGAGTGGTTCTCTTCTGAATCTCTGATGAACTTTTGGGATTTCTTTAACAAGGGTATTATTGGGCTATGATTTATGATGACTTTTTCTCTTTCCCGTTTGTCTTTAAGGTGTCCGAATGGGCAATTAATATAAATAATGATAAGAGGGAGATAAGATAGGAATCAGACAAACAATTTTGACATTTATTAAAATTAAAAAAACAAAAAACATAGTTTACATGCAACGGAGAGCCACTACTCCTGAAAATACTGTACATTATAGACAATTTCCGTACCTAAATAAATGTACAATATTTAATTTTTTTTTAAAGAAAAAAAATAGTCTGATTTGTTTTGAAAAATGTGTTTTCTATCTATAAATTAGACTTTTCTAGATATGCCCTCTCTAATTTTTGGAAGTTTGCCAAACGTACACTTGGCGATTGGTTTTGCAACAGCTGTTGCTTCTGAATCACTTTTCCCCTTCGGGTGTTACTTAAAAATTGAGTTAAATACTAAATATTTTCCTTGAGCTTTTATTGCTTTATTTCTTTTTATTTAAGGTTTAATTTTTATTATAGAGATCTCTGTGATTTTGATAATAGATCAAATTAATCATTTTATCAATTGACTATTAATTAATTTAACAAAAATTCATATGGACCAACCAAATATTGACACGTGTCACTTACAATATTATTTATCATTTCACACAAAATAAATACTTTTCATTTTATTTGAAATAAAAAAAATCTTATTCTGTATTTACTAGAACGGGATCCTCTCCATTTGAATTGAAATGGACATGAGGAGTAATATTATTAATTTCATTTAAAATGAAGAAAATCTTTTCCGTATTTATTAGGAGTAAAGCTCTTACGTCGGTGGAAGGAGAAATCAAAATACTATGCTTAGTTGAATTAGTGGGGCTTTGGCCCATTTTGCATTCCGTTTGAATCATGAAGTTAGTTAGTTGGGCCTGCATTAGTTACAAATTCCAGCTTAACTCTGTTAAGTCACACAGATATTTCCTCTCCTCCCCTGTTGTACCTCAGGAAAAAAAGAAACATTAATGATCACTCGCAATACATTCCAACTGTCTTCTTCAATCCTAAGCTTTGCTTGCTTTTCACGGGGGAAAATTCTGTTGCGGGTGCACCGAGCATATTTCCCGAGTGTAGCTTCTGTATAACTCTCTGCTAAAAAGGCTATTTTGGTGAGTCTATTTGAGAATGCTAAGGAAGGCATTGATGTTAGTTTCAGATGAACCCTTCTCGGCAATCGCACGTTGACATATCTGTCGGAGTTCACTTGCTCTTTTCCTCATTTCTTTCACTTCTTCACTTCCCAAATCCATGAAATTTTGCACCAGCACTGCAATTTCCTCCCTCGTGACCAACTTGTCCACTTCCACATCTTGCTTCACCCTCCACCCAATCCTCCAATCCTCTGCAATTAGCCTACTGTTTTGGGTTTGATCCATAACTATGGGGAAGGTGAGAAAAGGAACACCATAAAACACACCTTCTTGAATGGAATTCCACCCACAATGCGTCAAAAAACCCCCTATTGAAGAATGAGACAACACCCTCAATTGGTTGCACCATGGCACTACTAACCCCTTATCACCACAAATCTCCTTCAGCCTACAAGCCTCACCACGCGCCACCCACAAGAATCTGACACCACTGTCTCGCAAACCAGCTGCGAGTTCATCCATTTGAGCACTAGAAACCGAGAGGAAGCTTCCCATTGAAATGTATAACACAGAGCTTCTTGGATGGCAATCGAGCCATTCAAAGTAGTTAAGGTCACTGTCGTCGAAATTCGCTTGCGAGAAATTTTCTGCAACATCCAAGAAAGGTATGGTTGGGCCAATGGCATAGACGGGGAATGGGAACTCTGCTTTTATAATTTCGATTACTTGAGATTCGAGCTCGTAGGTGGAAGTGAATAAGAGATATTGTGCCTTGGTCACCCATGGAACAAATTTTTGGATCCTCTGCAACATTTGTTGTTTGTTCCCATCAATAAATGGAACATCTACCAGACGTGTGGACGAAATTCCAGGGATGTAGGCCACACGCTCATCGCCTTTTGCTGTTGCATGCATACAAGTAGACATACAAAAAGCAAACTAATTATATCAAGAGAGATTGGCATTTGAGTAACATAATCTTGATACCAAAATGAAGAAACTATGAATAGTGACCCGTATATATCTCTACTTTATAATACAAATTATCTTGAAAGACATGCAATTTTAAGCTTTTATATTCAAATTCTTTGAATCATATATGCATTTTATCAAGAAGAAAAAAATGCTAATAACACATCAGTCCAAAAAATATTTATACAACAAAATATTTTATATTTTGTTTTGTTCGTTATTTTATTTATTTGTTTGTTTTTGAAAAAAGAAAACAGGTGTAAAGATGTAGTCACCTGAGATGTCAACTGGGAAATGTTTGTTTTGGGCGAAAAGATCGAAATGTTGGAAGACTGAGAACACCGCCGCTGACATGATCCAAAGCGAAGCCACCGGAATATTCCTGCGGTTCCCGACGCCGACGGCCCAAAACAGAAACGTATCAGCCACGATAATCGCCGGCGGCGTCTCAAGCCTGTCCAGTACCGTCTCGAATGGAGCTTCCATCTTCGTCAAGACGGCTTCGACGAATGAGTTCATGTCGGCGGCGCGAACCAGCTCCGATGGGACAACATTAGGTATGGAGGAGAAGCGTATGTTTTCAGGCTTAGGGTCGGAGCCGATGAAGCCGAGCCATTCCTCGGTGACAACGAAGGTGACGAGAATGTCGGTCTTCTTCGAAGCTAGTATCTTGCAGAAGTTCATCATGGGGTTGATGTGGCCGCGACCCGGGTAGGCCATGGCCACCACGTGGCAGACGGTTGCCGGTGCTGGTTCGACGGATTCCATTCCCAGATTGATGATACGATCGCTTCTCAACCTCGGAGAAAGGCTTTTGGGTCAAATTCCAGACCCTGGAAGTTGATAAGGTTTGACCGTCAATTCGTGTCGCATTCCATGACGTCATTCTAATTGATATCTCTGGTTAATTATTGCACGGATCGGTGAGTGCAATGCCTTTTATCAGCATTTTTTATTTCTAAAAAAATTATTTGAAACATGACAACAAATAGAATTAAGACAAAAAAAAAAAAAGCTGGCACCTGACGCTAAAATCAATATAAAATTCAAAAGGCAGTAATTTTAAAAGTCTTTTTAATATTATTTTTATGTTTATCTAAAAATAAGGTAATTTTTAAAACTATCATTTTATTAAAATTTAATAATAATAAAGTACAAATTTAATAATAATTTTAAAAGTTATATTATTTTTTTAAAAACATAAAAATTACATGTAAAAGAGACTTATAACACGCTAAGCTCCAAAAGCTTCTGATTATTTTCACGGTTCACACACCACAGGCGACATAAAATATCTTGTGTTTTTTTTTTTTTAAGACAAAGCTTTGTTTGCCTTCATCGTGATAGGGCCCGTAAACAAGTTATTTACAAGAAGTGGAATTAGGACTTTGAGGATTGGACAGGAAATATGAAAATTAAGCTTGCAAGTGGTCTGTCACGGGCTCACGCCCCTAACCCCTCCTACCACAGCAAAGGCCAATAAATACGGTTTTAAAAATTGTTAAAAATTATATTTATTTATTTTTTATTAAGCATTTGTTGTGTAAAGTTGTAATTTTGATTTAAATTTGCGCATTTTTAAATAAGCATCTCCTAAATAAGTTACTTATAAAAATCTTAAATTTTTTTTTTTCTATTTTAAATTATACGATTTTTAAATCGTAATATCAAAGGCCTTACATTTTGTAATATTTTAAAAATTGCAAATTATTCTTGCGAAATCGCAAACCAAAACACATCTTAAGGAGGATGTCGTTAGTTTGACTATTAATGAAATTGAATTTGAGATGAATTATTATTAAATTTTGATTTAAAAAACACATTAATATTGCCAAAAAAAAAAAAAAATTAGGGGATTAACCTACTTCGCATATTGTGAATATATTGTTCCAAAATTATATTTACCCCTAAAGGGGAAAAAAAGAGGCCTTTCTTGAGGCAGAAACAAACTGCATATATGTATGCTGATCACTAGCCATGGCTTTGTGAAATGCCCCTTATAAATGCATCAAGGTTTGTGTGTGATGATCCACCTTCTGCAATAGCTTGGTGACAAGAATCTTTGAGTCCTCTTGCTCTTTCCCTCAATTCTTTCACTTCTCCACTTTCAAGATTCATAAACCTTCCGCACAAGCTCTGATATTTCTTCTTTGGTCACCAAAATGTCATCATTTCCTGCCTTTGATCTCTTTATCCTCCACCCAATCCTCCACTCTTCTACAATTAGCCTGCTATTCGCAACTTGGTCAAGGAACAAAGGGAAGGTGAGCATAGGAACGCCGGCGAAAGCAGCTTCCAGAGTGGAATTCCACCCACAATGCGACCAGAAACCTCCTATGGAAGAATGGCACAACACCCTCAATTGCTCACACCATGGCAGAACTATCCCCATGCCACCACATCTCTCTTTCAACTGAGAAGAAGATTCTCCACGAGCCACCCACAAGAACCGAACACCGCTATCACGCAGCCCAGCTGCAATTTCATCCATTTGGGCGCCTGAGACTGAAAGGAAACTTCCCAATGAGATGTACAAGACAGAACCTGCAGGCTGGGAATCTAGCCATTGGAGGTAGCTGGGGTTGTCGTGGCTTCTTGCAGAGGAATTATCTTCAAGCTCCAAGAAAGGTACGGCAGGGCCAATAGGGTAAACAGGAAAAGGGAAAATTGCATTTAAGGAGTCAATGGCTTGGGGTTCAAGCTCGTAGGAAGAAGTGAACAGAAGGTACTGTGAATTTGACACTGTTGCAATGCATTCCATTCCAAGCTGCAGTACTCGGAGGTCGTTCTCATGGAAGATTGTTTGAAGGTCGGCTACTTGTGCTGAAGAAAGTCCGGGAATGTGATCCACATGTTTGTCTTGATCAATTTCTATCACACATAGGCAGACATGCACAAAGTTTGATAAGACCACGTTAAATAATTAAAAATATATAAGATTATATTATGTAGACCATTAAATAAAATAAAATAAAATTTTGGGTATTCCTTTAGAAACTGACACGACAAATAATAATTTGTGAAGTAATTCTTTTTTAAGAAAATCAATCATACTCTTTATTATTTCACAAATTATAAATTGTTACATTAATCTATAATTGTCGAGAATTAATGTAAAAGAACTTAAATTAAGTTCACCTACCCGACCAAATAAATAAGTCATATATACACAAGCTCTCTTATTATGCACAACAATTAACAAATATTTTAAAGGCTAAATTTAGACTTAGACAGATAAATATATATTAAACACACCCACCCCACATCCACGGTGTATATACACCGTATGTATAATGAAAAATGAATGTTAAGCTTAAAAATAAATTTTATATAAAAAATTTATAAATTGATGTGTAAATTTATCTTATATCTAAGTAGGTAAGTATGTTGTGTCATATTAATTTGTAAAAATTTTTATAAAAAATTTATTTGTAAGCTAACAATATTCCTTATAAGGGAGTACTTACTTGGAAGATCGAGCCGTAAATTCCGGCTTCGTGTGAAAAGATGAAAATGATGTAACATTGAGAAAAAAGTAGCCGGCATGGTCCAAAGCAAGGCTACTGTAATATTCCTGCGAGTTCCTACGCCGATCACCCACGGTAGCTCAACGTCACCTAAAATGGCACTTACCGGCGGCTGAAGCTGATCCAGGAGTTGCTCAAAGGGACCTTCCATCTTAGTCATCACGGCCTCGTAGAACCCAGGGAAGTCGACGGCTTTTAGACGCTCGGGGGGGACGAAGCCGTTTGGCATCGTGGCGAAGCATATTTTTTCGGGCTTGGGATCGGAGCCGATGTAGCCGAGCCACTCTTCGGTGACGACGAAGGTGATGAGAAGGTTTGGTTCTTTTGAAGAGAGTAGTAACTTGCAGAGGTTCATCATGGGGTTGATGTGGCCTCGGCCTGGAAATGGCATCGCAACCACGTGGTGGACAGTGGTTGGTTGTTCAACCACAGACGGCTCCACTGTAGACATGGGAACTCAGAGAGAGAGAGAGAGAGAAAGAGAGTGGTTCTCTTCTGAATCTCTAATGAACTTTTGGGATTTCTCTAATAAGGGTATTCTAGGGCTATGATTTATGATGACTTTTTCTCTTTCCCGTTTGTGTTTAAGGTGTCCGAATGGACAATTAATATAAATAATGATAAGAGGGAGATAAGACGGAAGATGATCCTCTTCCAGATAAGATAGGAATTAGACAAACAATTTTGACATTTATTAAAATTAAAAAAATATATAAAAAAAAAAAACATAGTTTACATGCAACGGAGAGCCACTAGACCTGAAAATATTGTACATATATAGGCAATTTCCGTACCTAAATAAATGTATAATATTTAATTATTTTTTTAAAGAAAAAAAAATAGTTTGATTTATTTTGAAAAATGTGTTTTCTACCTATAAATTAGACTTTTCTAGACGTGTGTTCTCTGATTTTTGGAAGTTTGCCAAACCCACACTTGGCGATCGGTTTTGGAACAGCTGTTGCTTCTGAAACACATTTCCCCTCCAGGTGTTATTTAAAGACCTTGTTGTGGAAGACAAATTTTAAAGACAGTTTGAAAAAAATTCCTTTTAAGTTATTCTAATTAGTGATAAATGTATTTTTTAAATTTTTTTATAATATTTTAATAATTATTTACTGTCATTTTACTAATATAAGAACTCAAATATTAATTTGTTTAAAAACCAGAAAATGTTAGAATGACACTTCTTAGTGGAAGAAATTTTCCTAAATTTGTGTCCAAATTTTAAAGTGAAACGGTAAAAAGCATAGAATTAATTCAGAGTAATTTTTGTTCAAACCAAGAAACTCTTCAATGGTCGTGGCCATCAAAGAAGGTACAAATAAATGCATCAAGGTTAGCATAAGATGATCCACTCTTAGCAATTGCTTGGCGGCAGAGATTTTTCAGCTCCCTTGCTCTTTCCCTAATCTCATTCCCTTCACGGCTTTCAAGGTCCATGAACCTTTCAACGAGCTCAGCTATGGCTTCTTTTGGCACCAAAATCTGATCACTTCTTGCCTCTGCTCTATTCACACTCCACCCAGTCTTCCAGTCCTCTACAATCTGCCTGCTATTAGGAATTTGATCCAAAAACTGAGGAAAAGTAAGCATCGGAACGCCTGCATAAACAGCTTCTTGGGTGGAATTCCACCCGCAATGGGACAAAAAACCGCCGACAGAAGGATGACACAGCACCCTCAGTTGGTCGCACCATTGCACGACCAAACCCATATCACCACAACTCTCTTTCAGCCGAGAAGAGGCTGCACGCGCCACCCAGAAGAATCGAACGCCGCTGCTACGCAGCGCTGCAGCAAATGCATCCATTTGCGCGTCTGACACAACAATGAAACTGCCCAGAGAGAAGTACAGGACAGAATCTTTAGGCTGGGAGTCCAACCATTTTAGATGGTAATCACCAGGGCGAATTTTAGAGGAAGAATCTTCAATCTCCAAGTAACGGGTAGCAGGGCCAATAGAGTAGACAGGGAAAGCGAAGATCGCTTTCAAAGTGTCGAAGGCTCGGGGTTCAAGTTCATAGACAGAATTAACTAGAAGATATTGTGTCTTGTATGCCTTTGAAATGCCTTGGAGGATCGTTTCCAAGCCCTGTGCGTCGGTCTCAAGAATTACTGTTTGTAGATCTTCTAGTTGTGTTGAAGTAATTCCTGGTATGGTGTCCATTTGCTCTTCTCCATCACCTATATATATAGCTCACCCAATTGCATTATATCAGTGTTTTGCATTTGAAATATGTTGGCTCGATCAGGAAATAGTTTGTTTTCCTATTGGTTCATGGATTTATTTTACCAAAACAAAAAAATCATGGATATCCCTCATGGTCATTCCATTTTCACATTGCTTTTTATTTATAAGAAACAATCCATACTTTTAAACATTCCATTTGCCTCTCTTAATAGTAAGAATGGCTGACCACCCAAATCGAACCTTCGAAATGATGCGATCACGGAAAGTTGCAACTATCAAATCTCTCGATGGAGTACTTCTGACCAAAAGATGGGGACAATTTTTTTTTTTTTTTTTGGTCAATTGTCAAGAGATCAGGAAGGATTGAAAAAGTACAGTCGTACAGATCAAGATCTAGTGATAATCGTTCATTTCTCGTTACCAAAAAAAGAAAAAAACATTGTTCATTTCTCACATATAAAAGTCAACTGTTCCACCCAAAGAAGTTCAATGAATATAAGATAAAGCTGTAACCCATTTAAATGAAAGTTCTAATACTAATTATAATTGTAACGAAAATGAATAAAGGCGCATGCTAACCTGAAAAGTGAAGCGACAAATGCCCATTTTCAATGAGAGCAAGAGCACGATGAAGCTCCAAAAAAAAAGACGCTGACATGGTCCAAAGGGATGCCACTGGAATTTTCCTTCGACAACCGACGTCGATAGGCCACTGAAGCTCAAAATCAGCCAAGATTCTAGCTACCGGCGGCTCGAGCCGATCCAGGAGCTGCTCAAAGGGAGCTTCCATATTGGTCATGACCGCTTCGTTGAAGTCCCCATAGTCTAGTCCTTTTGGGCGCTCGACGATGTTGGGGGTAATTAACTCCAAGCGGAAGTTAGCCGGCGTGGGCACGGAGACAATGCAGCGGCGCCACTCTTCGGTCGTGACGACGAAGGTGATGAGAAGGTTGTTTATCCGTGAGTATAGTAACTTGCAGAGGCTCATCATAGCGTTGGTGTGGCCTTGACATGGGAAAGGGATCGCCACCACGTGGTGGACGGTGGGTGGTTCAACGCCGATGGAATCCATGCACAACAGGAAACTGAGTCTTATGTGTTTGATGAATCTCCGGGAGAGGAATCAACTGGGTCGCATGGCTGTTTGGCTTCGTGCTTCCTTTTTGCGTTATCTAGAGATAGTTTTATTAAGGTGTTCAATCGGGGCAGTTATAATTTCCTTGCCAACTACTTATAATCATTAACCGTTGTTAACCGTTTTGGTAAGCGGTTATAAAAAATCGCTAACCGTCTAAGACGGTTGCGGTTAGCGGTTTTAGGGGTTGGAAAAAGTGGTTAATAACCGCTTACCCTTTTATATATATATATAACATCAAAAACGATGTTGTTTTGGCCATTTATGACTATATGTATATGAAATGTAATGTTGTATGTGATGTTTTGGGCCAAGATTGATTCAAAAAGTTGTGTGGCCCAAAAAACAGCATTTTCTTTTTATCTTTTTGGGAATACTTTAGTTCAAAACGTATAAAATAAGCTCAAAAAATAGGCCAAGTAATAGCCCAAAACACTTAAAAAGCCCTAAAACCCATATAAAAAAAAGTACTTATAAAACTGCCCGTTATTGGTTTGAATAATCGCTACCACCGGTTATAAAATAACTGTTAACCGCTTAGGCAGTTCATAACCGTTAGCCGCAACCGCTTGTGCCGGCCTAAGTTTTATCTTTTGTTTTCTCAAGCTTCTACTTTTAAATTTCTACGGTAACAAAATATTTTAACAAATACCCAATGAAAAAGATTTTCCATCGACATCAGAGTTTAAAGTGCCCGAAATTCACATGAACTTATTGAAATTATCGATCATTCGTTACAAATTAAATCATCAATGATAAGCTATTTCCTTACCAACTAGCTAATCAAACATAACACATCACAATATGGTTAATCGCTGTGGCCTTTTGAAATATCCCTAAAAAAAGAAGCATCAAGATTTGTTTTTGATGATCCACCTTCAACAATTGCGCCTCAACGAGCCTCTTGAAGTTGTTTTGCTTTTTTTTTTTTTTTTTTTTTTTTTTTTTTCATTTCGTTACCCTCATTGTTTTTTTGATTCGTAAACCTTTTCACAAGCTCAAGATTTCCTCCCTTGTCACTAAATTTTCAAATCCCAAATCTCCCTTAACCCTCCAATCAACCGTCCAATCCTCCACAACCAGTTTACTGTTTGGGATTTGATCCTCCAATAGAGGGAAAGTAAGCATAGGAACACCAGCAAAAGCAACCCCCAATGTAGAATTCCATCCGCAATGTGTCCAAAACCCTCTTATTGATGGATGGCACAATACCTTCAACTGGTCACACCAAGGCAACACTAATCTCATATCACTACCACTAGCATCTCCAAGAAGATCGATTTCCCCACGTGACACCCACAAATTAATACCTAACATCGCAGTAGCCCACTTGCAATTTCATCCATTTAGGTGCTTAAAACCTAAAGGAAGCTTCATAACGAGACGTACAAGACAGAGCTAGTAGGTTGACAATTTAGCCAACCGAAATAATTTACGCCATTGTGACCATTTGTTACAGAGAAACGCTTTTAAAGTTCAAAGCTAAGTAAGGTATGGCAGGACTAATAGGGTACACCAAAAGAGGAAGTTCTGCTTTTAAAGTGTCAATGACTTCGGTTTCAACCTTGTGAGTGGAAGTGAATAGAAAATATTGTACTTTAGACACCAGTGAAACACCTTCCAGGCATCGGTACGTTCAAGACTTTTCGACTGTTTCCATATATAATGGTGGGAAGATCTACAATAAACATAGCTACTATAAACACTCCTGGAATGTAGTCTACAAGTTCATCTCCTCAGTCGTAATTAAACACATGGCAGAGAAGAATAAAAAAGCAATGTAAGGAGTAGCCAAAGTATCACAAATACACTAAGAGTAATTGAACACTTCGTAAACCGGTCAAAAGTGGTGGCAGGCCACCCAGTTGACCTATGATTCAATTCGGTTATTGTAATACAATTTTTTTATTTTTTTTATTTGAAAGTAAAATTATAATTCTATAAAGATTCTGCCAATTGTGTACGTACATATATTTATAAACTCATTTTGAAATGACTATATTTATTTTTTATGAGGTCGATCATAGAACCAATTTGAAAAAAAAAAAAGCAATAATAATTTTTTTTTTTTTCTTTTACTGGCCTAAAACCTTCTCCATTTTTTATCCTTCATTAACCTAGGATCGGCTGCTGGACCATACAGAGAATAATACATCCACGTGACTATCCTTTTCTTCGTTATGGCCAAGCCAAGACAACAGAAAAAGATATTTGGCATCGTTTCTGCCAAAGAGGGAATAGAGAAACAATTTTGACAATTACTAAAAAAAAATTAAAAGATATATATTTTTATTTATTTTTGAAAAATGTGTTCTCTGATTTTTGAAAGGTTGCAAAACCTACACGGCTACACTTGGCGACGGGTTTTGTAACAGCTGTGGAAGACAAATTTTAAAGTGAAACGGTAAAAAGCATAGAATTAATTCAGAGTAATTTTTGTTCAAACAAAGAAACTCCACAATGGCCGTGGCCATCCAAGAAGTTACAAATAAATGCATCAAGGTTAGCATAAGATGATCCACTCTTAGCAATTGCTTGGCGGCAGAGATTTTTCAGCTCTCTTGCTCTTTTCCTAATCTCATTTCCTTCACAGCTTTCAAGATTCATGAACCTTTGAACAAGCTCAGCTATGGCTTCTTTTGCCACCAAAATCTCACTTCCTGCCTCTGCTCTCTTCACACTCCACCCAGTCTTCCAGTCCTCTACAATCTGCCTGCTATTAGGAACTTGATCCAAAAACAGAGGAAAAGCAAGCATCGGAACGCCTGCATAAACAGCTTCTTGGGTGGAATTCCACCCGCAATGGGACCAAAAACCGCCGATAGAAGGATGACACAGCACCCTCAGTTGGTCGCACCATGGCACGACCAAACCCATATCACCACAACTCTCTTTCAGCCGAGATGCGTCTCCACGCGCCACCCAGAAGAATCGAACGCCGCTGCTACGCAGCGCTGCAGCAAATTCATCCATTTGGGCGTCTGACACTTGAATGAAACTGCCCAGAGAGAAGTACAGGACAGAATCTTTAGGCTGGGAGTCCAACCATTTTAGATGGTCATCATGATCAGGGCAAATTTTACAGGAAGAATCTTCAATCTCCAAGTAACGGGTAGCAGGGCCAATAGAGTAGACAGGGAAAGGGAAAATTGCTTTCAAAGTGTCGAAGGCTTGGGGTTCAAGTTCATAGACAGAACTAAGTAGAAGATACTGTGCATTGGATGCTTTTGAAATGCCTTGGAAGGTCGTTTCCAAGGCCTGTGGGTCGGTCTCACGAATTACTGTTCTTAGATCTTCTAGTTGTGTTGAAGTAATTCCTGGTATGGTGTCGATTTGCTCTTCTCCATCACCTATATATATAGCTCACCCAATTGCATTATATCAGTGTTTTGCATTTGAAATACGTTGGCTCGATCAGGAAATAGTTTGTTTTCCAATTGGTTCATGGATATATTTTACTATCAAATCTCTTGGATATAAAATTATCAAAGCTCAGGAAAAAATAAAAAACCACTATCAAATCTCATGGATATAAAATTGTGATTACTCAATCGGTATTGATCAAGATCTATTAATAATAGTTACCTATGTTTTAGATTTAGTCTTTCCAAAAATAGATGTGTGCGCTAACCGCATTTGTATATAAATTAACAAAAAAGTTGTAAGATTTGTATTGTATTTATGACGTTGTAATCTCATAGTTTTGAGCTATAATTTTTCAGAACTTTTATGCTCTATAACGCAAGAGCTTCATGCTCTGCATCTTATTATCAATTAACTTACAAAAATTCCCGTTTAAAAAAAAAAAAAAAAAGTCAGCTGTTCCACCAAAGAAGTTCAATCATATATAATCTAAAGCTGTAAACCCATACTTACAAAAAATAAATAAATAAAGCTGTAAACCCATTTAAATGAAAGTTCTAGTACAAATAATTGTAACGAAAATGAATAAAGGCGCATGCTAACCTGGAAAGGGAAGCGACAAATGCCCATTTTGTCGGAAAGCAAAAGAATGATGAAGCACCGAGAAAAAAGACGCTGACATGGTCCAAAGGGATGCCACCGGAATTTTCCTTCGAGACCCGACGCCGATAGGCCACTGAAGCTCAAAATCAGCCAAGATTCGAGCTACCGGCGGCTCGAGCCGATCCAGGAGCTGCTCAAAGGGAGTTTCCATTTTGGTCATGACCGCTTCGATGAAGCCCCCAAGGTCTACTGCTTTTGCGCGCTCGCCGATGTTGGGGATTGAGGCGAAGCGGATGGTAGCCGGCTTGGGCTCGGAGGAAATCCTGCCGAGCCACTCTTCGGTGACGACGAAGGTGACGAGAAGGTTGTCTTTCTGTGCAGCAAGTAACTTGCAGAGGCTCATCATGGCGTTGGTGTGGCCTTGAAGTGGGAAAGGGATCGCCACCACGTGGTGGACGGTGGTTGGTTCGACGCCGATGGGATCCATGTACTACAGGAAACTGGGTCTTTTGTGTTTGATGAATCGCCGAGAGAGGAATTGACTGAGTCGCTTGGCTGTTTGACTTAGATTGGGATCCTTCAAATAGGGCATTCCCTCTTTGGCAGCATCGTTGCTGCCAAAGAGGGAATGGAGAAACAATTTTGACAATTACTAAAATAAAAAATATTTAATTTTTTTTAAAGAAATATTTTTTTATTTATTTTGAAAAATGTGTTCTCTGATTTTTGAAAGGTTGTTAAACCTACACGGCTACACTTGGCTAGGGCAGTTAAGTGAGCGAAGCGTCTCGCGAGCAAGCTCAGACTCGGCTCGTTCTCGATTCGAATATTAAATGAAGCACTTCATGAACACAAATCCTAACTCGAATATTAATTGAAGCAAGCTCGGCTCGATTCAGTTAGGCTCGTGAGTAAGCTTGTATAAGCTCGTGTGTGTATATATATATAAACTAAGTAACACATAATTAATTATAAATCTCATAATTATTAAAATCTTAAAATTGCATTTATATTTAAGCGTTAGAAAATGAAAAATTATAGACCCTTTGTGATCAGAGAGAGAGAGCAATCATTAAAAAGACCTCAATTCAATTAGAGTAGACCCAAACGAAAGGAAGAAGAATCAAACAGAAACTATTGAGGGAGATTGTGAAATCATTAAACTATTGAAGAATCAAATTTCAAATAGACCCAAACAGTACTATCACTACCTGTTTGGTGAGTGAGAGTGAGAGAGTGGGAAATAAGAGTTTAGGTGGAAGATACGCTATGACTGGTGAGGGAGATTGAGAGAGAGACATTGATTTTTTTTTTTTTTTTTGTAGGGGGTATTGTCTCAATGCAGTTTGAATACAACTTGTTAACTTATCAAACATTGCTAAGAAAACACCAATTCCCAAGTTTGCTTATCTATAAAAGGATGCATATCTTCTCTTTTTGAAACCAAGTGCTTTGCTGTATTAACTCAGGCACCAAACTTGACTACCCAGGCTAAGGAAATACTCATATGCAAGTTGGCTTCTTAAGCTGTTTAAGAGTACTTGAAGTTTAAATTTTATTTTTTTTATTTTTTTAAAAAAAAAATTAAATATAAAAGCTAGCTCGTGAGCTGGCTCGGCTCAACTTATTATGAGCTCGAGCTCGATTTTTTTGGCTCGCCATTGAGCTCGGCTCGAGCTCGAGCTCGAGTAAAATTTAAACGAGCCAAGCCTGAACAAAGGAAGCTCATTCAAGCTCGACTCGATTACATGCCTACACTTGGCGACGGGATTTGTAACAGCTGTGGAAGACAAATTTTAAAGTGAAACGGTAAAAAGCATAGAATTAATTCAGAGTAATTTTTGTTCAAACAAAGAAACTCCACAATGGCCGTGGCCATCCAAGAAGTTACAAATAAATGCATCAAGGTTAGCATAAGATGATCCACTTTTAGCAATTGCTTGGCGGCAGAGATTTTTCAGCTCTCTTGCTCTTTTCCTAATCTCATTTCCTTCACAGCTTTCAAGATCCATGAACCTTTCAACGAGCTCAGCTATGGCTTCTTTTGGCACCAAAATCTCACTTCCTGCCTCTGTTCTCTTCACACTCCACCCAGTCTTCCAGTCCTCTATAATCTGCCTGCTATTAGGAACTTGATCCAAAAACAGAGGAAAAGCAAGCATCGGAACGCCTGCATAAACAGCTTCTTGGGTGGAATTCCACCCGCAATGGGACCAAAAACCGCCGACAGAAGGATGACACAGCACCCTCAGTTGGTCGCACCATGGCACGACCAAACCCATATCACCACAACTCTCTTTCAGCCGAGAAGCGTCTCCACGCGCCACCCAGAAGAATCGAACGCCGCTGCTACGCAGCGCTGCAGCAAATTCATCCATTTGGGCGTCTGACAGAAGAAAGAAACTGCCCAGAGAGATGTACAGGACAGAATCTTCAGGCTGGGAGTCCAACCATTTTAGATGGTCATCATGATCAGGGCAAATTTTACAGGAAGAATCTTCAATCTCCAAGTAACGGGTAGCAGGGCCAATAGAGTAGACAGGGAAAGGGAAAATTGCTTTCAAAGTGTCGAAGGCTTGGGGTTCAAGTTCATAGACAGAACTAAGTAGAAGATACTGTGCATTGGATGCCTTTGAAATGCCTTGGAAGGTCGTTTCCAAGCCCTGTGGGTCGTTCTCACGAATTACTGTTCTTAGATCTTCTAGTTGTGTTGAAGTAATTCCTGGTATGGTGTCCATTTGCTCTTCTCCATCACCTATATATATAGCTCACCCAATTGCATTATATCAGTGTTTTGCATTTGAAATATGTTGGCTCGATCAGGAAATAGTTTGTTTTCCTATTGGTTCATGGATTTATTTTACCAAAACAAAAAAATCATGGATATCCCTCATGGTCATTCCATTTTCACATACTTTTTATTTATTAGAAACAATCCATACTTTTCAAGATCCCCCCACTTGATGTTAAATACAAATGGCACCGACTTGTGCAAAAATTGTGCAGTAGGCATAGTAATATCATCTCTAAGATATTATATATTTCTTAATTTGTTAACTTATACACCGAAATAGCAAAATCTAAACTATTCAATTAAAAATACTAGTAATTAAGATTAGAATTATCAAAACGATCTGGAATAATATCATGATCTATAGTAAGAATGGCCGATCACGAAATGATGCGATCACAGAAAGGTGCAATCTAGTACTTGCAACTATCAAATCTCTTGGATATAAACTATCAAAGCTCAGTAAAAAAAAAAAAAAAAACCACTATCAAATCTCTTGGATATAAAATTGTGATTACTCAATCAGTACCGATCAAGATCTATTAATAATAGTTACCTATGTTTTAGATCTAGTCTGTTTATCCAAGAATAAATCTGTGCATTAACTGCAGTTGTATATAGGTTAGCGGAAAAGCTGTAAGATTTGTATTGTATTTATGATGTTGTAACCTCTTAATTTTGAGCTATGATTTTTTAGAGCTTTTATGCTTTATGATGCAATAGCTGCTATGTATTCTTATTATCAATTAAATTACAAAAATTCCCGTTTCAAAAAAAAGAAAAAAGAAAAAAGTCAGCTGTTCCACCAAAGAAGTTCAATGATATATAAGCTAAAGCTGTAAACCCATTTAAATGAAAGTTCTAGTACAAATAATTGTAACGAAAATGAATAAAGGCGCATGCTAACCTGAAAAGGGAAGCCACAAATGCCCATTTTCTCGGAAAGCAAAAGAATGATGAAGCACCGAGAAAAAAGACGCTGACATGGTCCAAAGGGATGCCACCGGAACTTTCCTTCGACACCCGACGCCGATAGGCCACTGAAGCTCAAAATCAGCCAAGATTCGAGCTACCGGCGGCTCGAGCCGATCCAGGAGCTGCTCAAAGGGAGTTTCCATTTTGGTCATGACCGCTTCGTTGAAGCCCCCAAAGTCTACTGCTTTTGCGCGCTCGACGATGTTGGGGATTGAGGCGAAGCGGATGGTAGCCGGCTTGGGCTCGGAGGCAATGCAGCCGAGCCACTCTTCCGTGACGACGAAGGTGACGAGAAGGTTGTCTTTCCGTGCGGCTAGTAACTTGCAGAGGCTCATCATGGCGTTGGTGTGGCCTTGAAGTGGGAAAGGGATCGCCACCACGTGGTGGACGGTGGTTGGTTCGACGCCGATGGGATCCATGTACTACAGGAAACTGAGGCTTTTGTGTTTGATGAATCGCCGAGAGAGGAATTGACTGAGTCGCTTGGCTGTTTGACTTGGATTGGGATCCTTCAAATAGGGCAGCTCGAAAATCAAAATTCCAGCGACCAATGAGAAGGAGGCTGCGGAGCAGGTGAAGTTCGGGCAGCTTAATTTTCTCTATTTTTTAAGCTTAATTTAGGGATACTCATCAGTTTGACTTCTTATCGTTCGAATAAGTCTGCCAAGCTGCAAAGCTGGGAAAATAAATTAATACTTCGTACTTCCTTTCTTTCGTTATCTAGAAATGAGTTTTATCTTTTTGTTTTCTCAGGCTTTTACTTTTAAATTTCTACCAAAAAAAAAAAAAAAAAAATTAAAAATCCAATAAAAATAATTTACCATCGACATCAAAGATTAAAGTGCCTGAAAATTGAAATTCACATGAACTTATTGAAATTATCGGTCATTCGTTACAAATTAAATCATCAATGATAAGCTATTGCCTCACCAACTAGCTAATCAGACATAACACATCACAATATGGTTACTGACCGTGGCCTTTTGAAATATTTTTAATAAAAGCATCAAGATTTGTTTCGGATGATCCACCTTCAGCGATTGCGCCTCGGCATACCTCTTGAAGTTGTTTTGCTCTTTTCTTCATTTCATTGACCTCATTGCTTTTTTGATCCATAAACATTTTGACAAGTTCAGAGATTTCTCCCCTTGTCACTAAATTTTCAGATCCCACATCTTTCTTAACCCTCCATCCAACCTTCCAGTCCTCCACAACCTGTTTACTGTTTGGGATTTGATCCCCCAATATAGGAAAAGTAAGCATAGGAACACCAGCATAAGCTGCCTCCAACGTAGAATTCCATCCACAATGTGTCCAAAACCCTCCTACTGATGGATGGCACAACACCTTCAATTGGTCACACCAAGGCAACACTAGGCTCATATCACTACCACTAGCATCTCCATGCTGAGCAGTTTCCTCACGCGACACCCACAAATACTTGACGCCACTATCCCGTAGCCCACCTGCAATTTCATCCATTTGGGTACTTGAAACCGAAAGGAAGCTTCCAAACGAGACGTACAAGACAGAGCCTGTAGATTGACAATCTAGCCACTCGAGATAGTTCACGTCATTGTGACCATTTGTTATAGAGGAATTCTTTTGAAGTTCGAAGTAAGGTATGGCAGGACCAATAGTGTATACCGGAAGAGGAAGTTCTACTTTTAAAGTATCAATGACTTCAGTTTCAAGCTCTTGGGCGGAAGTGAATAGAAGATATTGCGCTTTAGACACCGCTGAAACACCTTCCAAGTTTCGGTTCAAGACTTTTCGATTGTTTCCATACATAATGGTGGGAAGATCTATAATACGCATGGTAGACACTCCAGGAATGTAGTCTACAAGCTCATCTCCAATGTCTTAAATTAAACACATTGCAGAGAAGAATACAAAAAGCAATGTAAGTAAGAATTATGCATGAGGGATGGCTAATTCAACACCCTAAAGCTAGAATTTAGGAGTAGCCAAACTATCACAAAGACCTTAAGAGTAGTTGAACACTTTGAAAACCGGTCAAAAGTGGTGGCTGGCCACTCAATTGACCTATGGTTTAATTCGGTCATTGTAAAACAAGTGTTATATATATAATTTTTTATTTGAAAGTAAAATTATAATTTTATAAAGATTCTGCCAATTGTACGTACGTACATAGATTCATAAACTCATTTTGAAATGAATATATTTATTTTTTATGAGGTCGATCGTAGAACCAATTTGGCAAATTTTTTCCTGATAAAAAAGCAATAATAAAATTATCATTTTTTTTTTTGCTGGCCTAAAACCTTCTCTATTTTTTATCCTTCATTAACCTAGGATCGGCTGCTGGACCATACATAGAATAATACATCCACGTGACTTTCTTTTTCTTCGTTAAGGCCAAGCCAAGACAATAGAAAAAGATATTTGGTCTCGTTGCTGCCGAGGAAATTTCTGTAATTTTATTGGCGATATCCCTAAGATTTAATTTTTCGATGTTCTAAATTTAATTTTAAACTTTTTTTACGGCACCTAACTCAAATATCAAAAAAAAAAAAAAAAAGAGTTGATTGAGAAAAGGTTTTTAGACGCACCTGACAGTTCAATCGGGAAGTGGCCGTGCTGCACGAAGAGCTCAAAATGGTGAATCAGAGAGAACCCCGTCGCAGACATGGGCCATAGCGATGCCACCGGAATATTCCTCCGGTTCCCAACTCCGACAGCCCAAACCACAAAAGTGTCAGCCACGATGGTTGTCACCAGCGGCTCAAGCCGGTCTAGGAGCTCCTCAAAGGGCGCTTCCATCTTCGTGCTTACGGCTTCCATGAAGCCGGGAAAGTCTTTGGCACGACCATGCTCGGAAGGTATGACGTTGGGTACGGTGGCGAAGCGTATGTTATCCGGCATAGGGTCTGAGCCGATGAAGCCGAGCCACTCTTCGGTGACTACGAAGGTGACGAGAATGTGTTGGGGCCTTTTCAAAGCTAGGAGCTTGCAGAAGTTCATCATGGCGTTGATGTGGCCGCGACCGGGATAGGGCATCGCCAGCACGTGGCAGATAGTGGATGGATACGTTTTGGCGGGGTCCATTCCCGGAAGTTGATCGTTTACCGTTGGTGGAAAGCTCCTTTAATGGGACTAACGCAGGAGCAAGACGACCTGAGGTGAGAAATAGCTTTTGAGTTTGAGAAGAACGTATATACGTAAATTGATATTGTTTGGTACATGTCCCGAATATATGAATTTGACTTTTCTGTCATTGCGTACGTAAGTGCTTACGTCATTCCATTTGACACCTTTTACCTGTGGAGTGACTCAATAAGGAAAGGGTCAAAAACAAAGGGCTGGTCAAGAAACAGTTCAATACATGCACGAACCTGGCACTGCTTATTTTTATTGGAAAAATATTTTTATAAAACCAAGCCAAAAAAATGTTACACTTACAATAAAAAAATCTTAACACGCGTCATGTGGGGACACATAAGATATAATAAAATTATATACCAATTATAAGTCTCATATTATTCCAAAAAATAAAATAAACAATTAATTATGAAATATAATGGTTCTATGTTTTCTTCTCGGATGCCATAGAATTGATAACATCATGCAAAGCATTTGATCAAATATTAACAACATCAGCTCCTTCCTTCTACGCACGTTGATGGCCCCAACACGACGAAACTTTGTAACAATACAGAGCAAGCTAGATTTAGTTGAGAAATGAGCTGCTATTTGATCAAAGGAACCTTAAGTTCTTTGGGGCAAACAGGAAACTGGCCGGTTTGGTTTCCTCTTGCAATACCGGGACATGCATTTATCTTATGGCTCACTAATTCTAGATTTAAAAGGCAAAATTTGAAGTGTTAGTTTGTGCAAATTTGCTTTTGGAAAGCTCCTTTGATCGTCATTGTTTTCCTCTCAATTAGCAACGACAACTATTAGATGAATATTAGCGACGATGATTGTCGTCTCTAATATGTTTAATATTCGCCAAGTATTTAACTTAATATATAATTATATATTAATACATATTAACATTGACGGTGTCTTTACTAAAAGAATAGATCTCAGTGCAACCTATTGTCATGTGTGCCGACATTTTAGCTATGGTTATGATGTATCTTGATACATGCATATGATGAAATAGTGGTGTTGAGGGTGCATGATACAATTTTCACTACAAAATATTTTACGTCATTGTGACCATTTGTTATAGAGAAATGCTTTTGAAGTTCGAAGTAAGGCATGGCAGGACTAAGAGGGTATACCAAAAAAGGAAGTTTTGCTTTTAAAGTGTCAATGACTTCAGTTTCAAGCTCGTGAGTGGAAGTGAATAGAAAATATTGTGCTTTAGATACCAGTGAAACACCTCGGCATCGGTTCAAGACTTTTCAACCGTTTTCATACATAACGGTGGGAAGATCTACAGTAAACATAGTAGACACACCTGGAATGTAGTCCACAAGTTCATCTCCTTGGTCTTAATTAAACACATGGCAGAGAAGAATAAAAAAGCAATGTAAGGAGGCAGGCCACCCAATTGACCTATGGTTCAACTCGGTTATTGTAATACAATTTTTTTTTTTTAATTTTTTATTTATTTGAAAGTAAAATTATAATTCTATAAAGATTCTGCCAATTGTTTATGTACATATATTTATAAACTCATTTTCAAATGACTATATTTATTTTTTATGAGGTCGATCATAGAACCAATTTGAAAAAAAAATTCCTGAAAAAAAAGCAATAATAATTTTTTTTTTTTTTTTAGCTGGCCTAAAACCTTCTTTATTTTTTATCCTTCATTAACCTAGGATCGGCTGCTGGAACATACAGAGAATAATACATCCACGTGACTATCCTTTTCTTCGTTATGGCCAAGCCAAGACAATAGAAAAAGATATTTGGCCTCGTTGCTGCCAAAGAGGGAATAGAAAAACAATTTTGACAATTACTAAAAAAAAATATTTAATTTTTTTTAAAAGATATATATTTTTATTTATTTATTTTGAAAAATGTGTTCTCTGATTTTTGAAAGGTTGCCAAACCTAGACGGCTACACCGGCGACGGGTTTTGTAACAGCTGTGGAAGACAAATTTTAAAGTGAAACGGTAAAAAGCATAGAATTAATTCAGAGTGATTTTTGTTCAAACAAAGAAACTCCACAATGGCCGTGGCCATCCAAGAAGTTACAAATAAATGCATCAAGGTTAGCATAAGATGATCCACTCTTAGCAATTGCTTGGCGGCAGAGATTTTTCAGCTCTCTTGCTCTTTTCCTAATCTCATTTCCTTCACAGCTTTCAAGATCCATGAACCTTTGAACAAGCTCAGCTATGGCTTCTTTTGCCACCAAAATCTCACTTCCTGCCTCTGCTCGCTTCACACTCCACCCAGTCTTCCAGTCCTCTACAATCTGCCTGCTATTAGGAACTTGATCCAAAAACAGAGGAAAAGCAAGCATCGGAACGCCAGCATAAACAGCTTCTTGGGTGGAATTCCACCCGCAATGGGACCAAAAACCGCCGATAGAAGGATGACACAGCACCCTCAGTTGGTCGCACCATGGCACGACCAAACCCATATCACCACAACTCTCTTTCAGCCGAGATGCGTCTCCACGCGCCACCCAGAAGAATCGAACGCCGCTGCTACGCAGCGCTGCAGCAAATTCATCCATTTGGGCGTCTGACACTTGCATGACACTGCCCAGAGAGAAGTACAGGACAGAATCTTTAGGCTGGGAGTCCAACCATTTTAGATGGTCATCATGATCAGGGCAAATTTTAGAGGAAGAATCTTCAATCTCCAAGTAACGGGTAGCAGGGCCAATAGAGTAAACAGGGAAAGGGAAAATTGCTTTCAAAGTGTCGAAGGCTTGGGGTTCAAGTTCATAGACAGAACTAAGTAGAAGATACTGTGCATTGGATGCCTTTGAAATGCCTTGGAAGGTCGTTTCCAAGGCCTGTGGGTCGGTCTCACGAATTACTGTTCTTAGATCTTCTAGTTGTGTTGAAGTAATTCCTGGTATGGTGTCCATTTGCTCTTCTCCATCACCTATATATATAGCTCACCCAATTGCATTATATCAGTGTTTTGCATTTGAAATACGTTGGCTCGAATATATTTTACTATCAAATCTCTTGGATATAAAATTATCAAAGCTCAGGAAAAAATAAAAAACCACTATCAAATCTCATGGATATAAAATTGTGATTACTCGATCGGTATTGATCAAGATCTATTAATAATAGTTACTTATGTTTTAGATTTAGTCTTTCCAAAAGTAGATGTGTGCGTTAACCCCAGTTGTATATAAGTTAACAGAAAAGTTGTAAAATTTGTATTGTATCTATGATATTGTAATCTCATAATTTTGAGCTATAATTTTTGAAAACTTTTATGCTCTATAACGCAAGAGCTTCATGCTCTGCATCTTATTATCAATTAACTTACAAAAATTCCCGTTTAAAAAAAAAAAAAGTCAGCTGTTCCACCAAAGAAGTTCAATGATATATAATCTAAAGCTGTAAACCCATACTTACAAAAAATAAATAAATAAAGCTGTAAACCCCATTTAAATGAAAGTTCTAGTACAAATAATTGTAACGAAAATGAATAAAGGCGCATGCTAACCTGGAAAGGGAAGCGACAAATGCCCATTTTGTCGGAAAGCAAAAGAATGATGAAGCACCGAGAAAAAAGACGCTGACATGGTCCAAAGGGATGCCACCGGAATTTTCCTTCGAGACCCGACACCGATAGGCCACTGAAGCTCAAAATCAGCCAAGATTCGAGCTACCGGCGGCTCGAGCCGATCCAGGAGCTGCTCAAAGGGAGTTTCCATTTTGTTCATGACCGCTTCGATGAAGCCCCCAAGGTCTACTGCTTTTGCGCGCTCGCCGATGTTGGGGATTGAGGCGAAGCGGATGGTAGCCGGCTTGGGCTCGGAGGAAATCCTGCCGAGCCACTCTTCGGTGACGACGAAGGTGACGAGAAGGTTGTCTTTCTGTGCGGCTAGTAACTTGCAGAGGCTCATCATGGCGTTGGTGTGGCCTTGAAGTGGGAAAGGGATCGCCACCACGTGGTGGACGGTGGTTGGTTCGACGCCGATGGGATCCATGTACTACAGGAAACTGAGTCTTTTGTGTTTGATGAATCGCCGAGAGAGGAATTGACTGAGTCGCTTGGCTGTTTGACTTAGATTGGGATCCTTCAAATCGGGCAGCTCGAAAATCAAAATTCCAGCAGCCAATGAGAAGGAGGAATAAGTCTGCCCAGCTGCAAAGCTGGGAACATAAATTAATCCTTCGTACTTCCTTTCTTGCGCTATCTAGAAATGAGTTTTGTCTTTTTGTTTTCTCAGGCTTTTACTTTTAAATTTCTACTGTTTAAAAAAAAAAAAATTAAAAAATCCAATAAAAATAATTTTCCAACGACATCAAAGATTAAAGTGCCTGAAAATTGAAATTCACATGAACTTATTGAAATCATCGTCATTCGATACAAATTAAATCATCAATGATAAGTTATTGCCTCACCAACTACCTAAATCAGACATAACACATCACAATATGGTTACAGATCGGGACCTTTTGAAATATTTTTAATAAAAGCATCAAGATTTATTTCGGATGATCCACCTTCAGCAATTGCGCTTCGGCATACCTCTTGAAGTTGTTTTACTCTTTTCTTCATTTCATTACCCTCATTGCTTTTTTGATCCATAAACATTTTCACAAGTTTAGAGATTTCTCCCCTTGTCACTAAATTTTCAGATCCCACATCTTTCTTAACCCTCCATCCAACCTTCCAGTCCTCCACAACCTGTTTACTGTTTGAGATTTGATCCCCCAATATAGGAAAAGTAAGCATAGGAACACCAGCAAAAGCAGCCTCTAACGTAGAATTCCATCCACAATGTGTCCAAAACCCTCCTACTGATGGATGGCACAACACCTTCAATTGGTCACACCAAGGCAACACTAGGCTCATATCACTACCACCAGCATCTC
Source organism: Corylus avellana (assembly GCF_901000735.1). Classification (NCBI taxonomy): domain Eukaryota; kingdom Viridiplantae; phylum Streptophyta; class Magnoliopsida; order Fagales; family Betulaceae; genus Corylus; species Corylus avellana. The sequence continues at coordinate 21,566,571 of NC_081550.1, read as the reverse complement.
CATGCTGAGCAGTTTCCCCACGCAACACCCACAAATACTTGACGCCACTATCCCGTAGCCCACCTACAATTTCATCAATTTGGGCACTTGAAACTGAAAGGAAGCTTCCAAATGAGACGTACAAGACAGAGCCTGTAGATTGACAATTTAGCCACTCGAGATAGTTCACGTCATTGTGACCATTTGTTATAGAAGCATTCTTTTGAAGTTCGAAGTAAGGTATGGCAGGACCAATAGTATATATCGAAAGAGGAAGTTCTACTTTTAAAGTGTCAATGACTTTAGTTTCAAGCTCGTGGTCAGAAGTGAATAAAAGATATTGCGCTTTAGACACCAGTGAAACACCTTCCAAGCATCAGTTCAAGACTTTTCGACCGTGTCCATACATAATGGTGGGAAGATCCATAATACGCATGGTAGACACTCCAAGAATGTAGTCCACAAGCTCATCTCCAATGTCTTAAATTAAACACATTGCAGAGAAGAATACAAAAAGCAATGTAAGTAAGAATTATGCATGAGGGGTGGCTAATTAAACACCCTAAAGCTAGAATTTAGGAGTAGCCAAACTATCACAAAAACCTTAAGAGTAGTTGAACACTTTGAAAACCGGTCAAAAGTGGTGGCTCGCCACCCAATTGACCTATGGTTTAATTCGGTCATTGTAAAACAAGTGTTTTCTATATATATAAAATTTTTTATTTGAAAGTAAAATTATAATTCTATAAGCATTCTGCCAATTGTGTACGTACATAGATTTATAAACTCATTTTGAAATGACTATATTTATTTTTTATGAGGTCGATCATAGAACCAATTTGACCAATTTTTTCCTGATAAAAAAGCAATAATAATTTTTTTTTTTTTTTTTGGCTGGCCTAAAACCTTTATTTTTTATCCTTCATTAACCTAGGATCGGCCGCTGGACCATACATACAATAATACATCCACGTGACTATCCTTTTCTTCGTTAAGGCCAAGCCAAGACAATAGAAAAAGATATTTGGCCTCGTTGCTGCCGAAGAAATTTCTGTAGTTTTATTGGCGATATCTCTAAGATATAATTTTTCGATGTTCTAAATTTAATTTTAAACCTTTTTTACGGCACCTAACTCAAATATCAAAAAAAAAAAAAAAAGAGTTGATTGAGAAAAGATTTTTAGACGCACCTGACAATTCAATCGGGAAATGGCCGTGCTGCACGAAGAGCTCAAAATGGTAAATCACAGAGAACACCGTCGCCGACATGGGCCATAGCGATGCCACCGGAATATTCCTCCGGTTCCCAACTCCGACAGCCCAAACCACAAAAGTGTCAGCCACGATGGCTGTCACCGGCGGCTCAAGCCGGTCTAGGAGCTCCTCAAAGGGGGCTTCCATCTTCGTGCTTACGGCTTCCACGAAGCCGGGAAAGTCTTTGGCACGACCATGCTCGGAAGGTATGACGTTGGGTACGGTGGCGAAGCGGATGTTATCCGGCTTAGGGTCTGAGCCGATGAAGCCGAGCCACTCTTCGGTGACTGCGAAGGTGAGGAGAATGTGTTGGGGACTTTTCAAAGCTAGGAGCTTGCAGGCGTTCATCATGGCGTTGATGTGGCCGCGACCAGGATAGGGCATCGCCACCACGTGGCAGATAGTGGATGGATACGTTTTGGCGGGATCCATTCCGGAAGTTGATCGTTTACCGTTGATGGAAAGCTCCTTTAATGGGACTAACGCAGGAGCAAGACGAACTGAGGAGTCTGAGGTGAGAAATAGCTTTTGAGTTTGAGAAGAACGTATATTCGTAAATTGATATTGTCTAGTACATGTCCCGAATATATGAATTTGGCTTTTCTGTCTTTGCGTACGTACGTGCTTACGTCATTCCATTTGACATCTTTTAGAATTCAATACATGCACGAACCTGACACTGCTTATTTTTATTGGAAAAATATATTTATAAAACCAAGCCAAAAAAATGTTACACTTCCAATAAAAAAATCTTAACACGTCATGTGGGGACACATAAGATATAATAAAATTATAGACTAATTATAGGTGTCATATTATTCCAAAAAATAAAATAAACAATTAATTATGAAATATAACGGTTCTATGTTTTCTTCTCGGATGCCATAGAATTAATAACATTAATATGCAAAGCATTTTTTTTTTTTGAAATCTATCTTTATTTCAAAAACTGAAATTCGGGACAACGCCCTACAGAGATAGAGCTAATTGCTCTAAAATAATAATGTCAGAAATACAGTTGGGGGATTCTTCAAGCCACACTTGATCCGTTGAGGTCCTTATTGCGTATTGGGCAAGTCCATGAGCCGCTGTATTGGCTTCCCGTTTCACATGGCGAACCTTCCATCCATGAAGAGACTCCAAAACCAGGCGACTGTCTTCTATAAGCTGCCCATACCGTAGCCAATTGGGGTTGGAATCATTTATAGCCTTCACCACAAGTAGAGAGTCCCCCTCAAGGAGAATGTTGTGTGCCCCAACCTCTCTACAGAATTCCACTGCGCAGAGAGCAGCAAAAGCTTCTACTGTGGCCGGTTCATACACTGCCATAATGGGCTTGCTAAGGCCTGCAATCACAAAGCCCTTCTCATCACGAATCAGTACACCTACTCCCATCCGCATCTCCTTCAGGGCTATAGCTACATCCCAGTTCACCTTAAAAATACCAGAGGGCGGAGGTTCCCATTTCGGCCTAGTAACTGAAGGAGTAGCAATTTCAGTTAGAGGCTTGGCATTTGCGCTTTGGAACTGTTGGAGGGAGGCCTTGGCTTTAGCAGCTACCTCGTCAGGATGAGTAAAATGTCCCCCATGGAGCACCTCGTTTCGTCTCTTCCAGATTCCCTTGGCTATCATTCCGAATAGTTCCAGGTCCTCCTCTTGCATAAGGTTCACCATTTTCTCCATCATGTCCATGAAGCATTCTCCATCAACCACCGTTTTTTGTAGTTTCCTGCTACTCACGCTCCAGACATCCTGGGATGAAACACAATCCCATAGAATGTGAGTGATGGTTTCTTGACTCCTACAGCATATCATACATTGATCGTCAGACAGCACTCTTCTCTTCTTAAGATTTGACTTTGTGGGCAGAATATTATTACAGGCCCTCCACAGGAACATTTTGGTAGAATTCGGAATCTTCAGCTTCCAAATCTTTTTCCAAGTTGCTTGTCCCGTGCCACCAGTAGAACACTCCCCCCTCCCCCTTTCACTTCGCTCCATTTCCAAGTGGTAGGCGCTTCTCACAGAGAATTCTCCGGAGGGTGTCGCACGCCAAATGATTTTGTCTGCCCGATTGTATCTGCTTAAAGGGATATTGCAAATTACTGTAGCCTCTTCTTCACTGAAATTTTGTAAGATAAGAGTTTTGTTCCAACGGACCGGATTCCCCTCCAACAAGTCGGCCACCACTGCTTTAGAATCAAATCTGGGGTTGTGAGACCATGGTTTATAGGTACTGGGTGATGGAATCCATTTGTCACTTTTTATTCGGGCTGTCTTGCCAATTCCAATGCGCCAGAAAATGCCTTCTTCTAATAAATCTCTACCCGCTAAGAGGCTCCTCCAAGCAAATGAAGGGCGGTTTCCCAATTTGGCTGATATAAAAGACCCTTGCTGGTAATACTTTGCTTTAATAATTCTGGCGGACAGACTGTTAGGGTATTGCATGAGACGCCACCCTTGTTTTGCAAGAAGTGCTTTGTTGAAACCAATTAGGTCCCGAAATCCCAACCCTCCAATATCCTTTGACCTTCCCATTTTTTCCCAACTCATCCAGTGAATTTTCCTGTCATTTTCCTTGTGTCCCCACCAAAACTTCTGCATCAATTGATTTATATTCTTGCATAATTCTTTTGGGAGGAGAAAAATGCTCATGCTATAAGTAGGTATAGCTTGGACCACCGCTTTTAGTAGGACCTCCTTCCCCACTTGGGAGAGAAATTTAGACTTCCAATCGGAGACTCGTCGCTTCACTCGGTCGGTCAAATTTTTGAATTCGCCTATTCGTGACTTTCCCACCAATGCTAGCAAACCGAGGTAGGTATCAAACCTTTGCGTATCTGGAACACCCACTACCGCCAAAATGCGTATCCGATCATCAGAGCTTGTGTTTCGGCTGAAAAAGATGGATGTCTTGTCATTGTTTAATCTTTGGCCCGACGCTTGCTCATAATCCTCCAATACCCCTTTTAGATAGTTCCACTCCTGTTCAGTCGCTTTACAAAATAGTAGACTATCGTCAGCGAAGAACAAGTGATTTAGCCTCAAGCCTTTAAAGGAAGTAGGAACCCCCTTCAGTCTCCCAATCAATGCCTCATGTGAGAGTTTTGCACTTAATACGTCTGCACAAAACAAAAAGAGATATGGTGATAGCGGGTCACCCTGTCGGATTCCCCGTGTAGGCTTAAAAAGACCCACGGCTGAGCCGTTCACAATAACAGAATAAGATACAGTGGTAATACATTTCATCACAAGATCAACCCATTTTTTTGCAAAGCCCATTTTTTCCATCACCTTTTCGAGAAAAACCCATGCTACGCGGTCATATGCTTTGCTCATATCGAGCTTCACAGCCATGTATCCCACCCTTCCACACATACGGGTGTGCATAGTATGTAAGGTTTCGTATGCTGCCAATATATTATCTGAAATTAACCGTCCCGGAATAAAAGCCGATTGATTACCAGAAATAATAGTTGGTAACAAAATTTTTAAACGGTTTGCCATGACTTTCGAGAGAATTTTATATACCACGTTACAGAGACTTATGGGTCTGAAGTCCGACACTCCCGTCGGATGGTTCTTTTTTGGTACCAGAGCAATGTGAGTATAATTGATGTCAGGGTCAATTAAACCGGTAGTGAAAAAAGTCTTAATAGCAAGAGTTACCTCCTCACCCACTGAGTCCCAATGGTCCTGGTAAAACGCTGCTGGAAAACCGTCTGGACCGGGTGACTTTAATGGGGCCATTTGATGCAAGGCTAGATGGACTTCATCCACTGTCGCCTCACGGATCAGCCTCCTATTCATCTCCTCCGAAATCCTGGAAGGAATAACATGAATGCATTCGTCAATCCCTCTAGTGTTTGAAGAGGAAAGAAACTCCTGAAAGTATTCCACGAAGGCTCCCTCCACCTCTGTTGGGTCTTCCCTAAACACTCCATGTTTATCCATAATTGAATTAATCTGGTTTGCCCGTCGTCTCTGTGAAGCATAGGCATGGAAGTATTTCGTGTTCTTATCTCCATGGGCCAACCACGTCTGTTTTTCCCTTTGACGCCATTTCAAGTCCATTTGCCCCATTAGTTCCTGTGCTCTTATCTGTTGGTTGTTTAACTCCTGCATATTCCAATTCCCTCCAACCGCTTGTAAGGTCTTCACTTTTTCCAGGACCTGATTAACCTCAGCTTCAGTGGGGTCGTTATTCAGTCTCTTCCATTGGAGAAGAGAGTTTTTGCTTTGCTTTAAATTCCCCACCACTTGTCCCGACCCATCTTGACGTTGTTGCTTAACCCTCCATATTTTTTTTACCACCTGTTTGACTTCATTTTGATTCCACGCCACCTCATAACGAAACCTCTTTTGTTTTTTCCTCCTTTGATGAATCTGCTTCTGGAACTGGACATTCACTGGGGAATGGTCGGAGGTGCAAGAGGATAGAATCTCAACTCGCCTGACGGGATAAAAGTCTTGCCATTGAAAGTTAGCCAAGACCCGATCCAGTCGCTCCTTAATAAATTCTCCTCCCTCCCTTTTATTGCTCCAGGTGGACTTAGGTTTCTTTGGACCTAAATATGCAAAGCATTTGATCACATATTAACAACATCAGCTCCTTCCTTCTACGCATGTTGATGGCCCCAACACGACGATCGAAACTTTGTAACAATACAGAGCAAGCTAGATTTAGTTGAGAAATGAGCTGCTATTTGATCGAAGCAACCTTAAGTTCTTTGGGGCAAACAGGAAACTCGCCGGTTTGGTTTCCTCTTGCAATATTGGGACATGCATTTATCTTATATATGGCTCACTAATTCTAGATTTAAAAGGAAAATTTTGAAGTGTTAGTTTGTGCAAATTTGCTTTTGGAAAGCTCCTTTGATCTTCATTGATTTCCTCTCAATTAGCTACGACAACTACTAGATGAATATTAGCGACGATGATTGTCGTCGCTAATATGTTTAATATTCACCTAGTATTTAACTTAATATATATTAATACATATTAACATTGACGGTGTCTTTACTAAAAGAATAGATATCAGTACAACCTATTGTCATGTGTGCCGACATTTTAGCTATGGTTATGATGTATCTTAATACATATGATGAAATTGTGGCGTTGAGGGTGCATAATACAATTTTTACTACAAAATATTTTACAAACTAGCGGAACAATCCATCATTAATGAAATAATTACCGTGGCTAACTTATCGACTATATACTCTTTATTATTTCATAAAAAATTATGACATTAATTTGAAATTAGCATCCTCTTCCCAGATCTTCTCCACGCATTTCAAGCTTTGAAGAAACTACTGTACAGTAGAACCTTGAGAAACTTTTAAGGTAAAAACATAAAAGAAGTGATATGTCCGAAACTCACACGAACATATTGGAATTATCAGTCATAGGCTACAAATTAATTCATCAATGAAAAATAACACATCACAATTTGCTTAATGACCAACGTGGCCTTTTGAAACATCCCTAATAAAAGCATCCAGATTTGCTTCAGATGACCCTCCCTCAGTAATTGCACCTTGGCAGGCCTCTTGTAGTTGTTTTGCTCTTTTCCTCATTTCATTCCCCTCATTGCTTTTTTGATCCATTAACCTTTTCACAAGCTCTGAAATTTCTCCCCTTGTCACTAAATTTTCAAATCCCACATCTTTCTTAACCCTCCATCCAACCTTCCAATCCTCTACAATTTGTTTACTATTTGGGATTTGATCCCAAAATATAGGGAAAGTAAGCATAGGAACACCAGCAAAAGTAGCCTCCAGTGTAGAATTCCAACCACAATGTGTCAAAAACCCTCCTACTGAGGGATGGCACAACACCTTCAATTGGTCACACCAAGGCACCACCAAGCCCATATCACCACCACAAGTATCTTCAACCCGACCAGTTTCCCCGCGTGACACCCATAGGTACCTCACACCACTATCCTGTAGCCCACCTACAATTTCATCCATCTGGGCACTTGAAATCGAGAGAAAACTTCCTAATGAGACGTATAAGACAGAGTCTATAGGTTGACAATCTAGCCACCGGAAATAATTGACACCATGAATGTGGCCATCTGTTAAAGAAGAATTCTTTTGAAGTTCAAAGTAAGGTATGGTTGGGCCAATAGGGTACACTGGAAAAGGAAATTTTGCTTTTAAAGTGTCAATGGCTTCATATTCAAGCGTAGATACAGAAGTGAAAAGAAGATATTGCGCTTTGGACACCAATGATACACCTTCCAGGCATCGGTGCAAGAGTTTTGGAGTAATAACCGGGGGAAGATCTATAATGCGTGTAGCAGATACTCCCGGAATGTAATCCACAAGCTCATCTCCGTGTTCTTAATTAAATGGTAGACAAGCAAACAAAACAATGTAAGTAAGAATTTGGCCAAATCACTCCAAAAGAAAGACTATGGAGAGAGGGGAGGGACAAATTACCACAAAAGACATTAGGAATGGTTGAGCACCCAAAAAGCCGGTCAAAAGAGGTGGCAGACACCTCAAATAGCCTTTGGGGGTGATTGGTTCAACCCTAGCCAAACAACTTTTCTTTTTATAATTTCATAAAGACTGTTAAAAAAAAAAAGGGTTGAATTATACAGATCATTTTATTACGAAGGTTGTTTTGAATCCACTGGATTTATTTGTTATTGTTAAAACATTATTTAAACTAGCCTATAACTTGGGTCATACGACTCATGCACATGTTTTTCAATATAATTTAATTTTTCGAAAATGTCTTTAAAAGAGTATAAAAAAAATATAAATAATAATAGTAAACAAAAAAAAAAAGGTTATAAAAGAATTTAAACAACTGTTGATTTCTGCCAAATGAAGACAATTGAGTGGATCGAATAAAACAACAAAAAAAAAAAACACATTTATAAAATGCAACTTATATATTGTCATAGATTTAGCCATCCTAAAATCATTTTATATATTAAATTTTAGTTCTCTTTCATCCTACTCTTTAATAACTATTGTTAGTGAAATTTTTGCACAATTATTAAACTTATATGCAACCAGTGAGTCATCTTTTGTCTTCAATAAGGCCAAGCCACGCAGGATTAAAAAATAATAATAATAAATAAATAAAATTGATTGAGATCAGGGAAATAGACGCACCTGACACTTCAATCGGGGAATGGCCGTGCTGCACGAGGAGCTCAAAATGGTGCAACACAGAGAATACCGTCGCCGACATGGGCCACAGCGATGCCACCGGAATATTCCTCCGGTTCCCTACTCTGGTAGCCGAAATCAAATAAGTGTCAGCCACGATGGCTGTCACTGGCGGCTCAAGCCGGTCAAGGAGCTCCTCAAACGGTGCTTCCATCTTCGTGTATACGGCTTCCACGAAGCCGGGAAAGTCTTTGGCGCGACCCAGCTCGGAAGGTATGACGTTGGGTACGGTGGCGAAGCGGAAGTTAGCCGGCTTACGGTCTGAGCCGATGAAGCCAAGCCACTCTTCCGTGACTACGAAAGTGACGAGAATGTTTTGGGGCCTTTTCAAAGCTAGGAGCTTGCAGAGGTTCATCATGGCGTTGATGTGGCCGCGACCGGGATAGGGCATCGCCACCACGTGGCAGATAGTGGATGGATACGTTTTGGCGGGATCCATTCCCGGAAGTTGATCGTTTACCGTTGGTGGAAAGCTCCTTTAATGGGACTAACGCAGGAGCAAGACGAACTGAGGTGAGAAATAGCTTTTGAGTTTGAGAAGAACGTATATACCTAAATTGATACTATTTGGTACTTGTCACGAATATATGAATTTGGCTTTTCCGTCTTTGCGTACGTACGTGCTTACGTCATTCCATTCGACACCTTTTACTGTGGAGTGACTCGATAGGTAAAGGGTCATGTCATGTGGGGACACTTACATAAGATATAATAGCTATGTTTGG